>NW_018408548.1:314929-400121 GCF_002113885.1 Mizuhopecten yessoensis
ATATACAACCATGTTTGTAGTGTTAATAGGGTGTAGAGATATTCAACCATGTTTGTAGTGTTAATAGGGTTAAGAGATATTCAACCATGTTTGTAGTGTTAATAGGGTGTAGAGATATTCAACNCAACCATGTTTGTAGTGTTAATAGGGTGAAGAGATATACAACCATGTTTGTAGTGTTAATAGGGTGTAGAGATATACAACCATGTTTGTAGTGTTAATAGGGTGAAGAGATATACAACCATGTTTGTAGTGTTAATAGGGTGTAGAGATATACAACCATGTTTGTAGTGTTAATAGGACGTAGAGATGGCCTATCAAGTGTCTAGGTACAATTACTGAATGGTGACGAGTATGTATATTATCAAAGGTAACCAAGAGTTGTGGACATGATGTCCAGTCTGTAAGTGTCGGCCATCTTGATAAAAGGATGACCATTGTCCATGGTTGCAGTTTCAAGTTTTATCATCGCTTTGTCCTGACTGTTCTTATCATTCTTTTCTATTTTGATACTTCTCCCAGGCCTGTTTCTGGCTAAGTCTGGAGTCAGGACTACTGACTGATGTCCAGAACAACCTGTTAAGGATCAGTCTGGTTTAGAGATGTGATATGCCCAGCTTTTATACGGCTGAAGGGTTCTAAAGGTTGTGTTGTTGGTTCAATATTGAGTTGTCAGAAAAAACTCTTTTTAGCTCGCCTGTTGTAAGAACAGAGAGCTTGGCTTACACCCCAGGCGTGAGCATGACAACGGCCCGGGTCGGGTCAGAGGAGTAAGTTATCTGATGTGAAGACTTGCCAAGATGCCATTGATTCAGTATGTGTGCTGGCTTGCTGATAAATTGAATGAAGACTTATTGGGGTTGAATGTTGATGTAGTGAAGCCAATATTAAAAAAATATTTTTGAATTTTATTTTTTTACACACAATCACCAGGTTAAAAAAAAGTTTATGGTGTGAAAAATTATATATACAATTTTAGAATGATAATGCTTTGAGACCATCTCTGGTGTCCCCTTCTAGTAATCCAGTAATACTACAATCATTATGTGCATTCCTGACCACTGTTGCTTCTTGTTGGCAAGTATACACGAACCCATTGACAGTGTTAAAAAGTTTGTTAGAGATTCTGGTCGTTTTGTGCAAAGAAATGCTGAATTCATTAATTGAGAAAATTGAAACACTTCAAAGGCCTTACAGAGGGATTTGGGGGATAACTCTGGGAGTTCCTGAAATTGACAAACAACCTCTAGTCGGTGACCTTTTGGCAAGTTCTTTTCTTGACCCTTTGTGTGTAACGTAAATCATCAATGATATTTTCGGTGAATTTGGGGGAAAGGTTAACAGTATTTTATACGAAAAATTTATCATGATGTTGTGTATGTTATCAGTGGAGCATTCCAGCTGTCTATGATTGTGAGACACGAGACAGAGATTTGTCAGTCAGAAGCCTCTAAGTAGGTCAGGCCTTTAGATAATAAAACCCCAAGACTGTGTGTTTGTTTGGTAAATCAGTGTTTTTCTGCTGCCCCGTATTGTTAACTGCTGTAAACCTGTTTCATTGAGTGATAAAGTGACATTTGATGGAAATATTATCGTAACTTTTGTCAAAACTGATGCTGGACACTGTAAATTGTGTCAGTGTGTCTGTCTAACTGTCACAGATAGCTGTCAAACATCCACGGGACTTTGATGTTGTTGTTTTTGTCTCAAGGTGCCATGTTTAACAGAACTGTCACAGATAGCTGTCAAACATCCACGGGACTTGATGTTGTTGTTTTTGTCTCATGTTGCCATGTTGTCAGATTGGGACATCATGTGACAGTATTAAAGTATCTCAGAACATTTTAGTGGTCATTTATTTCTATTTCTAAATGTATTAACCAAGATACTAATAAGCTTTCCATATGAAATGAAAAAATAGTATGCATGAATAACTCACTTGTTTTGATATCAAAAATCCCCAAAGAGGTTGAGATAAAAAAAAATACCATACTATTTTGATTAAATTTGACAGAATAAAAAATTGATTTTATGTTTTTAAAAAGAAAAAGACTGAAAATTCAAAGAAAATGTGTTCAGTTACTTTGATTTTTTTTTTTTTAATTTTCAATTTGTTCCCCTTTTGCAAACCAAATTGTCTGGGTAACAAAGCCAGCGTGACTCGTACATAATGTACTTCCCCGTCTTCATATGTTCTCACATACACTCCGTTTATAAGCAGAATTGATTTTTCTTGGATATTTACATGAGATACTGGCTGTACCCTTTAATACTTTACCCTGACAGGGGTATCATTATGGCATTAAAAAGCAATTCTGAAGCTCATACTATTAAGCTTTTAAATTTTCTTTTTGACTGGCAAAAATTCTAATCTGCCCTATGTATATATTGCTAAGTTCACCGTCAATGAGATTTCTGATTGGGACACTCCCATTTTCCTATGAAATGGACAGTAGAATTATAACATTAGCCATTTATATTTCATTATTCGCTGGTACAGAGGGTTTGATTATATTTGTTTCAATTATTGATCCCAACATATCCCAGGATACTTCAGAAATGCTGGTGAATCGGAAGGATAGCATATCGACCGATTTTGTGTTATCAGTACGTTAATTGATCTTACTTCAGGTTATCTGTTCTATAATTAGAAATACGTTTATCTGAATAATTGACCAGGAATAAATTCATTCAAATCTAATTGAATGGAGTAGTTTCAATGTTAGGCAAGATAAAAGTTGACTTAGAATAGGTCACAGATCTGCTATATTTACTGGTGTGCAATCCTCGAAATTCCAGGGGTTACACTCACTTATGTTCTCTTAAACCCCCCTAGCATACGTCATGACAATATTGAATGCACAGAGTTAGCAATAATTTGATTGGTTTCAAACTGACCTATCGTTTGGCTTTGAAGATAATAACTGACACCTGACTTTGATGCCTGAAAATGTTACCACTAAGCTGCTGGATGATTCCTTTGTTTACATCAAATTATCAAACTAGTCTAATCATCCACAAGGTAGCACATATAGAGCTTTCAATTTTGTCCTGACATATTCCAGGGGTGCAGTTTATGCAAGTGAGTGTAATTACCCTGAGTGAGTGTATGGGAATACCTTGGATGATAGCAGGATCCCAAAGAAATGCCAAGGTCACTGTTGCTATTAGCATTCATGTCTTAATTCATGTCTCACCGATGATTTCTAGTTTAATGATAGAAATAAAGAACGAAATTTTAGCAAAAAAATTATAAAAAAATTAGAACAAATGTTAGCTAGACAACTGAGTCTGTATCAAGTAAATAAAAAAAATCCTGCAGCTTTGATCATGTGTAATCTCAATCTTTAAAAATCTCAAATCAATCTCCTTGGAACCGCTAACATCAAATTTCCTTCTAGATGTCGGGGGGAAAGATCAGAATATTGTCGATCGTGACCTTCAGTTTCATTTAAAATGCAAATTGCACAGGAATCCTTGCCTGCAGATTGGCATTTATTTTCCGAGTCATTTAGACGGAGGCATGGGACTCCCAATGGCTAAATCGTTGGTAATTTAAAACCATAATACCAGAAATGGTTAATGCATCTGCAATTATAACAAATTGAAGCAAAATAGGACATGAGTGTTTGACAGACAGTAGCTTGTGATGTTTGATTAGGGTTTAGTGGTCGTCGGATTGTCAAGGTGGATCAGCCTAATACTACCTTCTGGTCATCCCATCACACGTCACTGCACACATTCAGCAAAGTCCGCTTTGAATGCATGCTATTATGCTTCCGTAACGTATGATTTGTGTTGGCTTTGACCCCATCCCCACACCAAAGTGATGCAATATATATATATATATATATTGTCAGTTTAAAATAAATGTTCATTCTTTATTCCAGTATTTTATCATTATGATTGCCTACCTGTCCCTGGGTTCATACTTTTGATCAGATTGGCACTAACACTGGTGATTGATTTGGTATATGGTAAAATAATTGTCACCACTAGACAAGATGCAGGACAGGGTCGGCCAGTTACTGACCTTTGAACTTACAGTACTTGTTATTGATACCTGACTTAACGCAATCAACTTCAATTACTGTTACCATCAAAATTTATTAATATCCCTTGATATATTGTCAAACCACCTTATAGTGCCAGCACTGTGTTGGTACATTTATGTCAGTTTAAAGGGGTTTTAGTATAGCTCTAATTTATTATTTCAGTTCAATAAATTTTCTTTGACCTAGCTAGTTGTAATCTCATCTTTTAAATATCAATGCTATTAAAGTGTCTGGATTAATATTTTTTCTGTCCACGTGTTACTAAACAATTTACAGAAACATTTCTAACAACCAATAGCTAATGTTTCTCCTTCCTTATCATTACAGGTGAGAGAAAGTGATGAGGCTGATTCTTTCCGAGAGAGGACTGTGCAGCTTTTGGACGACTTCAAAATATCTGGTGTTAATGGCACACGTATCCTTTATCATACCGGTCATCTTTTGGTAGAGTAGGTTATTTCCCTACCTGCATGAAAGGATTAAGTAAACTTACTTGTCATTGTGGCCGAGATATTTTCATGAGCGACTGCCGACTGCTCAGATTTGACAGAACACACTTCCCCTTATGGTCTCAGATAAGTGTCTTTGTGTGTCAATTCAAAATCCAAGATGGCTGACAGCATACATGATCGGTTGATCACGCTGCTTAGTGAACTAGTGAATGTATGTCATCACTTTGTCACTGTAAGCGCAAGACATGTGATACATGCCCTTTATGCCTTTTGTTATACAAGACATACATGCAAAACATAAAATGTTTGTGAAATTGTCAGATTGACAACAAAAGCTGCTTTGAGAAATGACCCTTAACTCCAGCCAGATGTTTGTATGGTGTTTGAGGTGCTGGGACACAATTTACTAAAGTTGATTATAAGATCAAATTATCAAGGAATTCCATTAAGTAATGTAAAGAAAATTATAAAACAGGTGAGTAAATTTGTATGTTTAAGTCCATTTTAAATATATGTAGGGATGAATGGATTAAGGGAACTTAAACTTTTTGTAACAATAATACATTTGAAAAAATACATATTTGAAAAAAGAGCCATTGTTATTTCTGCCAATATAATGGGGTAACATAAGGATGCTATTCCTCATGCAGTATGGGCATTTTCCTTCCCAAAATTGACTTCAATTTCATCTCCAAATTAAGTAAATTTATGGATTTAAAAAGGTTAGGGGAAAAAAAATCAAATCTATTTTGTTATACTTCTAATATGAAGTTAATTTTGAAATGTTAGAATTTTCATTTTAATTATTTAATTTTATTCAAAAGACATGATTTTGCGATAAGTTTATCCCAAAAAAACAAAATCCAATATATTTTTTTATTTGGAGCCAACACCCAGCAAATAATTGCAATTAAATAGGATTGTTTAGAATGATACAAAATATCAGTTAATGATAAGCAAAGAATTAGCAAGAATTTAGTCAATTAATTTCATAATTTTACCATCATATTTATTGTGACCATTGTTTAAAACAAGCTGATGTATGCCATTCTCTGTGCTGTAGGTACTCCAAGGCCTCCATTACCTCCATTCTAAATGCAATATAATCCACACGGACATCAAACCGGAGAATGTTCTCATGTGCGTGGATGAGACGTACATCAGAAAACTTGCTGCGGATGCCTTCGAGTGGCAGAAAATGGGTGCGAAACTACCAGGGTCTGCAGGTAAGCATGATGCCTTTGTTTTGCTACTTTTACTGTGACACACCTCCGTTCCAAAAGAGTTTAGCACTAGAAACCTTGTAAAATGTAGGAATGGTAATATAAACAGACTTATTACACATTAGAAAAGGTGCTCAGGTATTTTCCGGTTTTTGTGAAAAATAAGGGAGCTAGTCATAGATGTAATGTGTGAGGTAGAGTATAAATTTAAAATTGAGTTATTTGTCTGACAGTGACCAAATGGACTCTTAAAAAAATATAAAGTGTCAGTTTTAGGGCTGATGATTGATAGAGTACCGTCAATTCACAATCAAGCTTAAATGACGTACAATAAGGTTATGAGTGTTATTTTGTACTTTATAAGTATGTTTTGCTTTAAAAGTTGTCTCCCTTAATTTTAGAACTGGCATTTACTGGCGGTGCTATCATTTACCTGTGTTATAAGTTAATAAACAAAGACATAATTACTATAAGTTAAGACATTTTACAGGTTTTCTACAGTTTTAAATTCGTTTGGAATGGAGATGAATATCATTTAGGTAGCATACATCCTTAATCTATTACAAAGAAACACAGAACAAGATTCTGTTGAAGACGATTCTTTTAGTGGAGTTTGTCATCAGAGTGGAAGTCCTATCTTGGGAGAAAGTGTTTAAAAATCTTGTCATGCAAGGGAATCGTGAAAGGGTATCAGGGTCATGCAAAGTTAGGTGTTACTAAGGCCTGAACTGTGACCATGACATGTAAAGTTAGGTGTTACTAAGGCCTGAACTGTGAACATGACATGTAAAGTTAGGTGTTACTAAGGCCTGAACTGTGAACATGACATGTAAAGTTAGGTGTTACTAAGGCCTGAACTGTGAACATGACATGTAAAGATAAATAAAACTGTATGTTGATATGGAACAGAATCCTCTTAGTGACGGTGACTACTGTTATATAGGAATATAAAGGTTTGACACGCATACAAGTGATAAATACAGCAGACAAATGTCTGTTATATGAGTTAAAAACTTTGTTTTAAGTCATTGCTATCTATTATGCTTTCCAAAAATTAGCAGAAAAATGAGTGTATCAAATAATCCGAGAAGATATGATAAAATATCATTGTTTCATACTGTACAATGTAAGATATTGCTGTGTAGTTGATTTCATAGTTTGGGTGAAGATACGTTCAAACTTGAGTCAATTCAAATTGTCATACCTACTAACCCCTGAATCTCCCTCTGGTGCAAAAAACCAGAAGAGGGGACTATGAAATAGGTTTGTAATTAACACTAGGGCAAATGTATGAAGGAGCATTTATATTAAGTAATTGATACAGAGAGGAACATTATGGGAAGACATGTTATTAAAGGATTTTAATGTATTTTTTCCCCTATGTAGTGAGTACAGCACCAAAGGAAAAACCACTGGATCCTGCAAAAATGTCCAAAAACAAAAAGAAAAAAATGAAAAAGAAACAGAAGAAGCAACAACTACTGCTGGATGAGCAGATGAAACAGATAGAGGAGTTTGAGAAGGATAAAGAGCAGGTAAGTGACAGATAGAGGAGATTGAGAAGGATAAAGGTCAGGTAAGAGACAGATAGAGGAGTTTGAGAAGGATAAAGGGCAGGTAAGTAGGTATACCTGTTTCTGTATGATGGCCAGAGGGCCGACTCTGGTAACCCTGATATACTACACAGTAGGTGCCTTTCAAAACTAGACTGCATATCTTTTAATTACAATGTCAATGTCTTTTGTTGTAGTAGAAGTCCCCCACNGTGAAATTTATACTTCTAGTAAAAGGAAACTGTTTAAGTTTATATGCCAAGTAAAGTGTGATTTATTTAACGACAAATCTTTTTCACTTTTTTTCCTTTAGGTGTTAAATGCTTTTCCACATGAATATTTCTAATAACACGGCCATAAGTTATAAAAAAACATTGTCAGTGGTTCACATGGCACACATATGTCATTGTTATTATTCTTTTATTTGGCTTTGAACAAATTGTGGGAGAACAGGGATCTTTCCCCATATTGATGTTAGGAAAGAATAATGGCCACCCTCCAATAAGATTCTTGACAGTTTAACTTTGGCTGACAGGACTCTCCTGGAGGGTAGATTTCTTTGTCTTATGCGCAAGGTGGAAAAGATCCTATAAATCTCCATTGGTGGTCTTGAGTTTTAACTAAAAACATAACTAGAGATTAGTTTCTTGTTTATTTTGGGAAATGCTGTCTTAAACTACGACAACCAAGTTTGTTCCTATAAATGACCTTCACCTTTAAACCAATTAAAATCCTCCAAGAATTGCAGTCTTTAACTAAGACAACCAAGTTTGTTCCTATACATGACCTTCACCTTTAGATAAGTTAAAATCCTTGAAGACTTGTATCTCAGTTCTTACACTACTGTATCATTGAGAATATATAAATGTCAGCAATAATCTACACACTTGCCATTACAAACACAACCTTGTCATGGAAGTGATGATATGTGTATATTTACAGAACGAGTATATGTCCCAGAGTGAGAGTACCCAGAGTCTACCCCAGCAAGAGGGCATGGACCAGTCCGAGGGTACAGACACGTGTAACACCTTAAACAGCGACTCATCCCCCACGGAGAACAGTCTGGCCAACTACGAGGACCAAGAAAACTCTGAGAACAACAAAAACGACCTGAACATTATTGAAATAGAAAACAACAATGCAGGTATTGTGAATTTGTTGTTTGTTTATCACAGGGTGGCCGCTGATGGTATTGATGGGAACTTAATTTACCTTAACAAACTGTTTACTTTAATATATAATATAAATGGGTGTAATTAAAATCATGTCTTTACAAACAATTGGCAGCATTTCTTGTTGATTAAATTACTTAATTTGTGTTTTAATTATATAGCTGCTGCTTTTTCATGTTTGGAAAAAAAAATGAACATATTTTGGATGCATTCATTTGAATTTGAACAGTATTTTACTTTTTCAAATCATCAATTCTATACTGAGCAGTAACGTTTGTTTTATGCCAAGTTTTGTATTTTACAGATAACAGGGCAGAAAAGGAGAAAACCAAGACAGAGAAAATAAACGAGGAAAATACACAGCAAAGTGAAGGCGAAAAAAGTCCGCCATTAACGAACAAAAACTATGTAGAACCCACAATCATCAATGATGGTGGCGGCACCACAACGATCATTGTGCAAAATGTGGCTCCAGAACAGGTGCCTGTACCCCCGATATGTAACGGGCATGAATCTCAGGGGCGACAGGAAGGGGACGGAGACTCTGTAAACAAAAACATTATGTCTCCGGAGGCTACACAGCAGGTCTCGTCAATGAACATTTCTGAAAGTGAGGCTATATCAAATAAAACAGAAGTGGAGAGCACAGACAGCACACCTTGTGCTATGGAGGAGAGCAATAACGGCGAGTCCAGTCCAGAGTCCAAAGGTCGCGATCGCAGCCTTGACGACGATTCTAGCCAAGCTAACAGCAACCACACCGATGATTCCTCAGGTGAGCATCTGTGGGACCGTGTCTGTCAGTGATGTCAGATTTATGTTGTATAAGTTGTATGTTCAGTTCTTCATTTGAGTATATTTCATGTAATACTTAGTGATTCATGTTTTGGTAAGTGAAATTGAAAACATTGAAAATACTTCTGTTTTATTTAAAACGAAAATCATTGTTGTTATTATTGTTATGAAGCCTGTTTAGTCATGCAAATGATGGCTGGACTTTAAGAATTCCTGTACCATTGCCAAAAACTATCACTCTGCATTGGAAACTGATTTTTCCAGCATGATTGACCAAAAAGAAAAGTATACCTTACAGGACATTTATGAAAAGAAAAAGAGATGAAAAAAGTAAAAAATATTCAACTGTAGTGTTTTCAGTGTAAAAGTTCAGCTTGTCTAAACCAGGATTCAAACCCTGGTGGACCTCAAATTGTTGCTCTAACCAACTAAGCTATATGGTCAAACAAGTCCCACACCTAATATGCACAACAGTTATATATCAGAAACGAAATGAAGGGGAGGTTACTGTACATTGTATATACGGAAAACCCCCACAGTGGAATTCTAGAGTGTTTTGCCTGCAGGGGGACAGGGTTCCTCAGCCTGTACTTGTTAAATGTTTTACTTTAAAGGCCCTCACTGTAAATGTATTAGTAGGAAACTATATTATTGCGATTTTAAGCTTTCTATTAGAAAAAATGAAGTGTTCATGTTGTGTTGCCAGTAGACTTATTCTCCCCCTTCACCAACTGTACTGGATCCTTTTCTGAGAATGTCTTGTACTTACGTGCTATTGATTTTACATTTAGAGGATAACCCTATTGTATTTAGAGATTTGAAGCAATATTTATATCCTGATGATACGGTCCCAAATTGAGTCTTACTGGTAAAGAGGAGCAGAGTTAGTAAAATGGATATTGGCGACGTAAAATCACAATATATTGCTTCAAATCTGAAAATACCAGATGGTTATCCTCATTCTAATTCACTGAAAGTATACAACCACAAGAAACGATGATTTTAAGATACATTTTACCGTTTTCTTTAAAATCTTGATCGCTCAGCTGTGGATTGGTCATGTCTGGAATATTCAAAGTTAAATTGACCTTTGAGGGTCACGCTATTGTTATTGACGTAAACGAATAATCAATTTCATGACGTGTCGGGGTCATCCACATCATTAACAATCGCCATCCAGGCTTCATATGCAAATGAGAGATTTCTGGACTGTAATATTGTGGTTATACTGATGCATATTAATTTGATTGACCAATCAAATGCCATGTTACATATCAATTGAATCAGAATGTAATTTATTTGCCTTTTGTTACAGCACGCAAACTAAGCGGTGTGGTCGACCCGGTGAGGGAAATTTGTGATATACCTGTGAAGATAGCGGACTTAGGAAATGCCTGCTGGATAGTAAGTACTGTCACAACTTCACAGTAGTACAATAAATAACTGATGCTTGAATACCAAGAATAATGTTAACAGATTTTAACACATCTTAATCAGTTTGAAAATATGTAATGTCAAATAAAAACTTAGTTTATGTTCCAACAATTTGGAACTGAAAACTTTTCAATTCCTATTTGTGTTCTAAACAATTATTCATACCAAACTGATGAATCTTATTCCGAAAAGAATATCAAAGTTTTCCTTTATTCACAAACAATGTACGTACCAAACGTGTCGGAACGCACGAAGACTGACTGCTATGACTGCGTGAGTGATTTGTATTGCTTACCTGTACAACGATGTGATGAAATTGTATGTTTTATATATCACTTGATCTCAGGACTACATCTGAGAGTCATATTGAAAATGTTTTCTACCTTTATACGATATCCCAGATTCTATTTCCTCAGTTTATTGCTGTATATTAATAGCTCTAAAATATTGCAATATATTGTAAAATGAAAACATTTGGTAAATTGTAATAGTTTTGCCCCTGATTTATTTTCGCCTTTGAATGCGAGGACAAATATTTTGGATGCATAGAATATTATGATTTACAATTATCATTCAGGTTTTACGTAACACTGAAAATAAAAACATTTGGTATTATTCAACTCTACCTATTTCAAAGTATTAAATTGAATGTAAATTGTAATAGTTTTGCCCCCAATTTATTTTCGCCTTTGAATGTGAGGACAAATATTTAGGATGAATAGAATATTATGATTTACAATTATCAATCTTAATTGAGGAGAAAATATTTTCAGTGTTAAGTAAAAACTGATTATCATTCAGTTTTTATTTAACACTGAATATATTTTCTCCTCAATTAAGTCTTGACTTGCCCTAAAACAAGCACCGTACTGATTAATTTTCGTATCCATGACAAGTGTTATGTTGCTTTGCTGTTAAAACACTGGAGTGGCAGTTTTGGACGTAACATGTTTTCTCTGTGGTAATACAGGTCTGTGATTATGGAAGTTGTATCTAACACCTGATTTCTGTTTTTCAGCATCACCACTTCACAGAGGACATCCAGACGAGACAGTACCGCTGTCTGGAGGTCCTGATCGGGGCCGGCTATGGCGCACCAGCCGACCTCTGGAGCACTGCTTGTATGGTAAGGCTTTAGGACTGCTATAGACCATTTCATTGTATCAATTATTCACAGACAACTACTTGTTGGCAGCATGCTTAGAGCCAAACTCCAGTCAAACTAACTGATAAGAGTAGTAATTTTCTTGATTTCCACCCAGATACAGTTAAATATGTGTACATTGGTTAGGTAAATGGTTATTTAAGTATCTTTGTGATATAGACAATGTCTGGCTGATAATTACTGAACAAAAAATCATATTTACAATTGGAAAATTTTAATATTCTTTTATAAGTTTAATGAGTTGGTCGAAGATTCTCAGGTATACTGGTTACTGGTATAATACTTACCATACTTAATCATTTTCCCCTTTACACTGGAAGTACACATTCTTTTGTACAGTAGTATAAGGAGTCCCTTCACATTTCAAGATCTTTGACTCATCATAAACTTAAATGAAGAAATTTTTCCCAAAGTGGGTATATTATGGCGGATTTCTTTTAACACCAATGTACTTAGCTTATATATGAGGAAAAAATTGGTTGTCTCATTTTATGTTAAAATGTCTTGTGTTGTATTAGAATTGTTCAGTTAACAGTTTCAGATCCTTCAAATATCAGTCACTCTTGTAGTTTCATGTTATAGTCAAACTACGATCAAATATAGAAAATCATGATTGATTAATCAAGTCAGGAATAAAATGACTAAACACTGATTAATTTGAACAACACTTGTGTACAGCTTGCTGTGTACACCCCACTACCTAAGGGAAAAGTAACAAATATAAGGGGGAATGAGATCCAAGCTCCTCTAGTGGATGTTCAGTGAAGTTCTTCGTCCCCCAGTCGATGGATTCCAAAATGGAAACCACCAAATACGGCTGTAAGAGTAATCAAAATTCAAACGAAGAGATGAAGTGAAAAGTGCTGAAGTTCAAACTGCAGCAAATATTTTCCAGCATACAGTATTTTTGTTGTTATTATCATTAACATCAAAATTGAACACCAATTTTAAATACGATTTGGAGGAGGACATTGTGATTGTTGACTTTAAGTTTGCTTTATCAATGTGCTGACCGATCCACTCTTTGTTTACAGGCTTTTGAGCTGGCGACCGGTGATTATCTGTTTGAGCCTCACTCCGGTGAGGACTACTCACGAGACGAGGACCACCTTGCACACGTCATAGAACTTATCGGCCCCATTCCACGCCATATAGCCCTGTCTGGCAAATATTCCCGCGAGTTCTTTAACAGAAAAGGTAACTAAAATTTTGGTTAATGACCCATTTTTTTTATTTTTTTTTACGTAAATTAATGTCTATGAACTGTTCAGGTTTTTATTTCCAATCTGTCATCAGTTTCTCACATTTACCTAACTCAGTTTTAAGAGCAAAATTTCGGAAATAGTTGAAAATGATTTATTAGTATCAGAATAGCTAAAAAATCAGAACCCCGACACTGATTTGATGATGCATCATACAGAATAAATCAAACATCAAAATTGTACCTGACAAACAGGGTCAGTCCCTATCTGGGCCAGTACTGTTTGATAATGATATACCTGTTATAGCCTTCCACTGACGGCACTCCGGTCTCGTAAAGTGACGATTTGTTTCTAAAATATCAGTTTGAAGAGCGACCCAGGTGCGGGTCGCTTATTTCCCGCATATATTAGAGGGGGGGAGGTCTGACGTTAATCGACGACAGACCGATATAAAAAAGTCGATAAAACGTCAGAATACTAAGGACTATATACAGTAAAACCTTGTTATACTGCCACCAATCTGTACTGCACTATGCCTGGAGAACAAAAGGGATGTAACTGTAGAAATGATAATGTCCAACTGGGCAAGCACTATACAGTAAAACCTTGTTATACTTCCACCAATCAGTACTACAGCATGCCTGGAGAGCAATAGCGACGTAACAAGAAATGATAATGTCCAAATGGGCAAGCACTATACAGTAAACCCTCTTTATACCTGCACCAATCAGTACTGCACTATGCCTGGAGACCAATAGCGACGTAACTGTAGAAATGATAATGTCCAACTTGGCAAGCACTATACAGTAAACCCTCGTTATACCCGCACCAATCAGTACTGCACTATGCCTGGAGAGCAATAGCGACATAACAAGAAACCAACTGGGCAAGCACTATACAGTAAACCCTCTTTATACCCGCACCAATCAGTACTGCACAATGCCTGGAGAACAATAGGGACGTAACTGTAGAAATGATAATGTCCAACTGTGCAAGCACTATACAGTAAACCCCTCTTTATACCCGCACCAATAAGAACTGCACTATGCCTGGAGAGCAATAGCGACATAACAAGAAACCAACTGGGCAAGCACTATACAGTAAACACTCTTTATACCCGCACCAATCAGAACTGCACTATGCCTGGAGAGCAATAGTGACGTAACTGTAGAAATGATAATGTCCAACTTGGCAAGCACTATACAGTAACCCATCTTTATCCCCGCACCAATCAGTACTGCACAATGCCTGGAGAGCAATAGCGATGTAACAAGAAATGATAATGTCCAAATGGGCAAGCACTATACAGTAAACCCTCTTTATACCCGCATCAATCAGTACTGCACTATGCCTGGAGAACAATAGCGACATAACTGTAGAAATGATAATGTCCAACTTGGCAAGCACTATACAGTAAAACCTCATTATACCCGACCGATCAGTACTGCACTATGCCTGGAGAGCAATAGTGACGTAACTGTAGAAATGATAATGTCCAACTGGGCAAGCACTATACAGTAAAACCTCGTTATACCCGTACCAATTTTCCAGAGAAATTCTTGTGTTATAAAGGGGTTTGGCTATAAAATGAGGTAAATATATAAAGAAATTCAAAAGAAAAAGAGAAAAATTGACTTTGAAATATGTTGGCAGTAAGTGAGTGGGAAATTAAACGAAAGGCATTATATTGAGGTTTTACTGTGTATATGTTTCTTAATCTGCATGGGGTTGTCCAATTAAATCCTTGGATTTTATCATGTAATGTTTTAAATGGTTTTATAAAGAATTGGCCTGCTCCTCCCTCCCTTCTATAGGCAGGCCAACTGGAGAAATCAATTTTACAAGTGAACTTAACCTTGAACTAACCTATTATATACATTTTTGAACAGGAGAGTTACGACACATCGTGAAGCTGAAGCCATGGGGCCTTTACGAAGTGCTGACAGAAAAATATGAATGGGAACCGTCGCAGGCCCAGCATTTCTCCGACTTTCTAATGCCTATGCTTAGATTTGACCCCGAGAAGCGTGCCACAGCGTTCGAAAGTCTAGAACATCCCTGGTTGACCGATGCGTCTTAGCCATACCTGGTGACCTGAGGAGTCCTAGCTATCCCTGTCTGTTAATCAATTCATGCTTGTGCTAAAGTAAGCAGATCTATCCCCAGAGCTACACGTATCAGAGAAATACCAAAGTTAGTTGACTTGCCTTTGTACAAGACGAGGAAGCAAGATTCATCAGATTGATGATTTCTTTGTTATGGTGGTTGGACTACAAGTGTCTAACTTCCTTCTCTGGACAAGGAGGCAAACTCAAGAATCCTAGGTTTTGTTCATCATCCATTCTCATTGAAATCGGAGGATTTTTTTATTAGTTAGCCAGACACTTCAGTAAGGTTCATGTGCCGTGGGGCAACATCAGTCGTCTTGTCAACTTTTTTGTGAATCTCTTGGCATATCTTAATATCTATAGATGAAATATGTGAAAATGGTAGAAGTGCTCCATTTTGGGCCACAAGTATAATGGTTGAATTTGAGAATAAGAGTCCACCTTTTTAATTATCAAGAAGTCAATTTTGGGACCGATCGAAGTGTGTTAGTGTGTATATTTACTAAGAATAGAATCAGTTATTACCAGATGAGCATTGTAGACTCTACGGGTGTCCTGGTTATTTTTTACACAATTAATATGAAGATAAAATTGTACAATGTCACATATTATGTACAAGTATGAGGAGTACTTGATGATTACAAGTTATTTATATTATGTAAAACAAAGGTGATCTGCCATAGACGCTAGTATTTACAAAGGTCGTATTTATTTGGTAGTTATAACAGTCAATCTGCCGTTCCCTCATTCCTATCCCATTGTTAATCACTGAAGACGTATGTCAAGTTGTCACCTTTATCACTTGTAAATAAACTCGTTAATAACCCTGTACAGATGTAACAATCGTCACGGACCCTGTGAAAGGACAAACGCAGATGTTTATCTAAGCAAGAATTTTTTTAAGGAGTAGAAAATGTATTGAAAACCTACTAATATTGGCGCTTACCCGGTAAATATTGGAGCACCCCCATGTTAGATATAGTCATCAGTAGCATGTTGATAGGATCTGAAAGCAGAGTGTATATAATAGATATAGTTAACAGTAATATTTAGGGTCAGTGGAGCGATGTTCACCGCTGCACATAAGTTCTCATCGTAAATTTCTGTCATAGCCAAGTGGACCTCAGTTGGGGTATAGCCTTATCCCTAAACATTTCTCTGATCTGCAAGCTCTCTTGGCTTCTTTTTAAAACTATGCTTAATAACAAAAAAATAACTTTTGGGATGAAATGGAGAAGAATATTTTGATCAGTTACTTCTGAAATTTATGATGGATGAATGCAATGTCGAGTAATATATGGTTGACAAGCAGTTTGATGGAATGGACGGAAAAAGAAATACATCAGATGAGGGTTCCACCGGCAATATCGGCACTGTGATCAGATGAGGGTTCCACCGGCAATATCGGCACTATGATCAGATGAGGGTTCCACTGGCAATATCGGCACTGTGATCAGGAATTAATTCCTCCAAGAGTGCTTTAAATGAATTTAGTTACAGAAATATTGAGTTTGATAGTAAATATTAAACATACAGTATTCTGTATTGTTTGTAAAAAGGATGATACATGTATAAATATGTATAGTGAAGAGCTTAGAGCTCAAACTTCTGTATCAAGTAGTCAAATGTCCAGCACTCGGACATAGGCAGAAGTCATTCTACACTACCAGGGGTTAATCCCAAGGGAGAAGTCATTGAGGTGGTAAAAGAGGCCACTGGACTCATTCCCGAATTCAAAAAAAGTAATACATTGTAATTTTGTTTCCATTTTATTTTTGGACTAATTTGCTTATAAATGAGACCAAATCAACAAAGGTGACATTTATTTTGTACAAGAATGCAGTTATGAAATAATTAAAAGCAAACATTAACAACAAGGTTAATTCAGCATTGAGCATGTTTGTTAGGACCAGAGTCTTAAGGTTATGAGAAATCAAATTTCTCGGAGAGAAAAAAGTGGGTTTATGTATTAAAATTTCATATTCATGAGTCATGGAATCAGCTACACAACTTTTGGTATTTTAAGTTAAAAATTCATGAAATGAAAGATTAGAATGTTTTTGGCACTACAGGTCTTGGTATTTTGGATGATTAAGTTGAGTCGATAGCTAGTTCTGTATGCTTCTATGTTCTATTTTCTTGAAAAGGATTTTGAAAGGAAAAAAACTTTTTAGCAGAGTTTTGAAATATAATAGAATTAAAGAAGATAAATAGATCACCATTTAGACATTGTTTACATAATTTCTGTTTTCTGTAGCATTTAATATTTTTGCAGCGTTTGAATTCTTTTAAAGAATTGTTTTAGTAGAAAAAAGTATCAGTAGCATCATGTTACATTTCACGATGTATAATTGTCCCCACCCCCTTGCGCATTTGTTTTACCCTAGATTTTGACACGCCCCCTTTGTTGTTGTTTTGTATACATGATGTTGTGATGACTCATGTTTAACCAAAGGGGCCATTATAGGGGTAATCACCCCCAGAGTCAGTGGGTGGGACTGGCAAGTGATTGACATTTGTAGCTGACAATACTAGCCATTTGTTGTACATATATGTATGCAATGCAAGATACTGAAAATCGCTTATGGTTTGTTGTGGATTAATTTTCGTACAATTGCAAGTACCAGATAGCCTTGTACCTTTATACACGTGATGTTAAATCTGTCTAATCAGCTATCATAATGTTATCACAGATTATAAACAACTATAGGGAATAAGAATTCTGACCATGGTTCATACAGGCTGTGAAAAGTGCTGAAATTGAGGTTGGTGCTTGAAAAGTACTAGAAAATAAGTGACTGGTGTTCTGGAAAAATGATAGAAATGGCTTACTGGTAATATTTTATTAAAAGTGCTCCAATAGTAATACTTAGAAAAAAATATTGTAAAAAAATATTATTTTAAATCCAGTTTAACTTGTTTTATTTTTGTCCTATGTACAGATTTCTGAACATTCAAAACAAGATGTTTGTTTTTTTGGTGAAAATAATCTGGATCAGAAAAAATTGCAAGAAAGTGCTTGAAAAGTGTTTAAATTTCGTCCCGGGGGGGAAGGCTGTATGAACCAAGTGGAGGCTAATAGCAGCACAAAACCTAAGTGATTTACGGTATTAAAAGATTGGTGTATAAAGTTTTGTGTATATCTTGATAATCAAATGGATTCTGGTCTCAGTAGTATATTAGTTTTATTACCGTGAATAGTTAAACTGGGTGGAAACAGCTAATGTTGGTTTGGTTTCCGCTTAATTCTTTTTGATTTTACAATGTTTCAAATCAACCTGTGACAGTGAAATGTTCAACACATAATTGTATTATGAAAATCGTTGAAAACTAATATTAAACCTCCTTCGTCATTCTGAATTTGCTCTTATTTTTCAGAAATAATAAAATCAGGAACACAAATGAAACCTGGGTAACAATTTGGCTTTTAACAACATCTCTGAGTTGATGATAAGGACCAGGGTGTGTTGTGTAGTACCTCAGTCATGGGTTGATAGAATATATTGTGATGGGTCCCTAGTCTGCCTCACGATGGTACAGACGGAACCAATCCTACAGCTGCTGATTCTGATAGTTTTATGGAAGGATGACAGGGAGAGAGCAAATGATTTTGTCTGATTTTCTTAGCTTTTTCTTTTTTGGAGTTGGTTGATTTGGTTTGTGTAGCGCATTGAAGTAGTTCTAAGGGAGACAGCACACAGCGAAGGAAGGAAAAAACAAAATAAATGTTCACCATGACAAGTAACGTGTTTTGTTTGTGGTTTAATGTGTGTATAGGATCTGATACATCCTATGATTGTCCAGATGTTGCATTCCAACATGTGCCGCCCCCGAGATACAGCTGATTTTTACACCATTAACTAGCCTGCTAGTTGTGTGTTTTATAAATTGTAGGGCTAGCAATGCTGTTTTGAGATGCATATGATTGTATTATGCACATTGGTTTACTGTGAAATAAAATCTGTATATGAAAATGCTGTATACCGGGAAATCTTTGCCCTTCTTGCCCGACATTAAATTCGCCCTTCACATTTAATTACTATGAATATTAAGTTGTAAACAGGTGTTTGCTGTAATGATTAATTTGCCGTTATTATGGAGGGCGAAAAAGGCGAACAACTACAATGTAACAAACATTTCCCAATATACAGTAGAACTTTCTAAAGGAGGGTTTCTGATTTTCAATATGCTGATTTTTGAAGATTACACTTTATGGCAGGTACACAGTAGGTGTATTAGCATGATTAACAGACTAAAGGAAAATCAGAACATTAAGAGAAGGGATTTTATTCCCAAAACAATCAAATGTAAAATTGGGAACAAAGGACTTGGCTCTCTGCTGTATATGTCGGACTAGACTGGACTGATGTATTGTTAGTACTAAACAGGACATGTATATTTAGTACAGACCCCAAACTGGACAGATTTCCTTTCCAAACTGGTCATCCTAGACAACTCTGTATTTATCTTGTCAGAGCAATGTTTTTTGTGAACTTAAAAAAAATATTGAACTGAATAAGGGCAACAGGTTGGTTAATTTTGTTGATACTGCCACAGTTATAAATTTACTGGTGAATTCCTCATTTTCATTCAATATTGACTAATAATTTGTACGATTCACAATTACACATCAGTTGAAACAATTCAAAACGTGATTTCTTTATGCCATAAGAAATGGTTTATCCTTTATTCTCGTCATTAGGTAACATTCTCGCAGGTCATACCGAACAGGCATTTCAGGCTGTTTTAAGGTATGTTTAAGAGAGGTTCATGTAAAGGAGAGGATTGGAGATCGTGTGTAATATACAAAGTGACAAAAGGTACGCCAACAGAGCCCCATTATCTATTGCAAACTTCAAAATCTAACGTGTCAACATCACATTGGGTCAACATCCGACCAGACAATCTCGTTCAAAATCTTCTTCATTTGTCACCCTGTGTGTAAAATTACAAGCTGCAGTTTTCGTCTTCAAAATTCAGTAGATCATCAGATTTTGTGGTGATGGGCCAACTGGATACAAATACATGTACCTGTGGTGCATAATTTGATACGACCAAGAGAAATGGACATTTTTGTGCATTTATCACATAGATAATTTTGCATTTATCAATAGCATTTTACAGTCTATTCTAGCTAACCTGTCTGCCTTGAACAATTGGGTTTGACTTGTACAAACTTTTTGGAAAATTGTATACAAAGAGAAGGAAATTTAGACAAAATTCACTTTAAATTGAAAATTTCTTGAAATAGTTGGCGAAAAATGGATTGGTTACAAATACATGTATATACTGGGAGATAGGTTGGTTGTATTAAAATCATAGCCGATATAAGATGATTTCTTCAATCGTATATATCAGTGACTTATCTAGTAGTTGGATTACAGTACAATATGTATTTACTGCAGTAGATGGACCTGTTTTTTGTGGAGACAGCAGTTTTCTATAGTACATGTACTGCTGAGATAGGCGACACCACAACTGATATTGAATTTCAACAAATTGTACATATATACCACCACCAGCCCAATGCTTAAGTACATGTATATAGCAGTCATAATTTAGAACGTGGGCTGGATGCTGAATTATCATATTTATTGTATAGTCATAACAATTAATTATGATTGACATGCCATGGTGACATGATTTAATTATGTAAGTGTATCGTTTCCTTGGTATCGATATTGTTTGGTCTTTTCAAACACTGGTACAGTTATAACGGTAGGTTGCGACATGCAGTTATTTTTATTGTTTTATGTCTTAGACAGTAGAGGTATGGACATTGATATGGCACAAACTAGCTACACAGATCTGACTGTAGTCAAGCCAAGGAATTAAGACCGAATCTTTATATTGAGTTTACTAAGAAATATGAACTGAAAATGGAATAAAAGTGCAGATAAGCATTATCACTGACTTCCTGTTTTGATTTCATACAACTGCTACTATGTAAGTGTGAACATCAGCTCATTCAGGCTACAGGGCGCTATCTTTGAATAGAAAAGAAATATAAGAAAAACCAAAAAATTCCAGACCGTGAAGAAACATGTACTGTAAAAGAGGAAATGTTCATAGACTGCTTTTGTTTATCGTGATCCAAACAGTTGAAGCGGTTGGATCAGAGTTGTTTGAGAAATTAATCTGATGCTGCTTTCAGGCGAGCCTTGAAAAAGCCTTGGAAGGCCTGCATAAACATTTGCAGGTCTGCCAGAATTTATACCTGAAAACGTAACGATTAAAACCAGTAACAAACCAGTTGTTCCGTATAAACAAACAGGCCTATTGTGGGAATGCATCAAGTAAATTGGTGCAAAAGTATCCACATGAAAATATGTATAGATTACCGGTAAATAAATTCCCGAACCATTGCCAGCATAATGCCATCATAATTTCTACACTGTGGTCACATTGCTAGCATTTCCTCATAGGAGAACTTCTACACTGTGGTCACAATGCAAGAATTTCCACATAGGAGAACTTCTACACTGTGGTCACAATGCAAGCATTGCTACATAGGAGAACTTCTACACTGTGGTCACAATGCAAGCATTTCCACATAGGAGAAACATTTCCACATAGGAGAACTTCTACACTGTGGTCACAATGCAAGCATTGCCACATAGGATAACTTTTACACTGTGGTCACAATGCTAGCATTTCAACATAGAACTTCTACACTGTGGTCACAATGCAAGCATTTCCACATTGGAGAACTTCTACACTGTGGTCACAATGCTAGCATTTCCACATAGGAGAACTTCTTCGCTGTGGTCACAATGCTAGCATTTCCACATACGAGAACGTCTACACTGTGGTCACAATGCAAGCATTTCCACAGAGAACTTCTACACTGTGGTCACAATGCAAGCATTTCCTCATAGGAGAACTTCTACACTGTGGTCACAAGGCAAGCATTTCCACATAGGAGAATGTCTACACTGTTGTCACAATGCAAGCATTGCTACATAGGAGTACTTCTAAACTGCGGTCACAATGCTAGCATTTCCACATAGGAGAATTTCTACACTGCGGTCACAATGCAAGCATTTCCACATAGGAGAAGTTCTACTCTGTGGTCACAATGCAAGCATTTCCACATAGGATAACTTTTACACTGTGGTGACAATGCTAGCATTTCAACATAGAACTTCTACACTGTGGTCACAATGAAAGCATTTCCACATAGGAGAACTTCTACACTGTGGTCACAATGAAAGAATTTACACATCGGAGAACTTCTACACTGGTCACAATGCAAGCATTGCTACATGGGAGAACTTCTACACTGTGGTCACAATGCTATCATTTCCACATAGGAGATCTTCTACACTGTGGTCACAATGCAAGCATTGCCACATAGGATAACTTTTACACTGTGGTCACAATGCTAGCATTTCAACATAGAACTTCTACACTGTGGTCACAATGAAAGCATTTCCACATAGGAGAACTTCTACACTGTGGTCACAATGCAAGCATTACCACATTGGAGAACTTCTACACTGTGGTCACAATGCTAGCATTTCCACATAGGAGAATTTCTACACTGTGGTCACAATGCAAGCATTTCCACATAGGAGAATGTCTACACTGTTGTCACAATGCAAGCATTGCTACATAGGAGAACTTCTACACTGCGGTCACAATGCTAGCATTTCCACATAGGAGAATTTCTACACTGTGGTCACAATGCAAGCATTTCCACATCGGAGAACTTCTACACTGGTCACAATGCAAGCATTGCCACATAGGAGAATGTCTACACTGTGGTCACAATGCAAGCATTTCCACATAGGAGAACTTCTACACTGTGGTCACAATGCTAGCATTTCCACATCGGAGAACTTCTACACTGGTCACAATGCAAGCATTGCTACATGGGAGAACTTCTACACTGTGGTCACAATGCTAGCATTTCCACATGGAGAATTTCTACACTGTGGTCACAATGCTAGCATTTCCACATAGGAGAATTTCTACACTGGTCACAATGCAAGCATTGCTACATAGGAGAATTTCTACACTGTGGTCACAATGCAAGCTTGGTATACAACACAAAAAATAACTTACACTTTTGGTAAGATTTATTGATTATGAAGTTGAATAAGAAATGATTTCAACAAAAATACATGTAAGGATGATACCATGATTTATATGAAGTTTGAGTTTCCATACAACAACTAACATTTATACTAATTTCACAATACACTGGCTCCCTTATCTGTCAGGCACTCGTACATGTAATATGAATCGCATTACTAGGGAGATTTCATGAGTGCATGTTTACAGGAAATTTTCTTAAAATCTTAAAAAGATTTTTTTCTGAAAATATATCTACTTTAATGGAGAACTTGTAATAAACTTGTCACAATGTCGTGTATATTTCATGAAACAGAACATCTCCGTTAACATGCCTACATAAACAAGCCACTTAAGATCTTGCTGATCTAAACAACCCAAATCCCTTCATGCACTTTGATTTTGTCCGAGGTTTTCTACATGAATTCACTGCAATATTTCATTAACTGTTCAAATTCATATTTTTTGAACTTTTGATCATAACCATTGTTTGGAATAACATTTAGAATCTATTGCAATTTGTTCATACAGAAATTTTACGTCTGGATGTTCCACTCCTTATAAACATGCATGTACAATATAAGGCTCTGTTTCTTTCAATCATACCCACTGTAATACAACAAGGTTACAAATCATTCCTAGCTCGCTGTCCAATAACTAGACCCTCAGTTTGGATACAAGAGTCTTAAGTTACTCAGTCCACTCATTAATAGAATGACGTACCAGTATCCTTCGGTATTCGCAGTGCTGCAGCAGACTGCAGGAATTCAATCAAGTCAGGCAAGCTCTTGACTCTGGCCATACCTGATCTCTGAGCAGTTTAACCTAAACAGTAGGGTATTTAGGGTTCACCAAACGTCTAAGGGAGACTGACCAATCCATACCAGTGACAGAAATGTGGGTAGAAACATGGATTGCAGCAGCTGTCAATATGACAAGCACAAGTTGTTCCAACTGCAAATCAGCACAGATTTCATCGTATCAAATTTCAAAAACATTACAGATGAAGAACCGGACAACCCCACTGATACTTGGGCACACAGTACTGATGTTAAAAGTAACCTCGGGCTGATGAGATTCCGAGGACTTTCTAAGATGTATTACAGATTTGTCCAAGCTTTATGAAACAGAATTCTTGATTATTTGATTCAGAATTTGTAAATTTCCAAACAGACGGGTCATTACGGGTTGTACCTTAAACGAAGTTAGTCTATACTTGTCATTCATTTACTCTTTTAAATACTGACATTCCTCATTCTACTAAACCATGTAGACATGTATTAAATAATGTCATCGTTTACCATGGAACACTTGCACGCTCCACTCTCGTACTTGCTGCACTTTAACATACACACATATACACTGATTTACCATTTAATGGTTCGCAGATAAATTCATTGTAGAAAATAATCGTTGGACATAAAATTGACTCCAATTGATATCCAGATGCGTACAAACAGCATTTTACTGAAATGTTAAAATGAAACAATTTCAACTTTTAGACTGATATAAAACAACATTTCAGCTTTGGGTACATCATTTAAAATGTCTGAATACTTTAAAAAGTACAATGTCATGTACAAGTGCTGTTTCATATTCACAAGTATATTCAACTTGAATATAAAGAATACCACAGTTGTTTCATATTTATATGTAAGATATTGAATACTGTGGATTCAGAAATTTTACAACATTTATCTTTAACTGTGCATCACAAATTCAAAAATATTGTACAAAATACATAAACTGGACATACTTCATAATAAAAGTGGTCAACATTTTCACCATACATGGGCAGTCTAATTGTTCAAAACTCAATACTTCATTTATTTTTTCATCAATATGGTATCTCATTCATCCCTTTGAACTTCCATTCAAAGGTTGGAATAGTCCATTATGAAACTTCAGGGGTGAACGAGTTAATATAACAGAAACAAGTTATTTTAGTTCTTATCTACCGATCCCATGTCACTGTGGAGTAGTATTTTATAAAGGCATTCAGTACAACATTAAACCAGATCTCAATATTGCAGTTTCAGTATCAAATTGCTGTTTCAAAACCAGCCCCCCACACTCCCTCCCCCCACAAACACGATTTCACTTTTCCATCAATCCAGCCTCCTTCATCTTTGTACTGAAGAATTTCTCCAGTGCATTAGCACATTTGTAGTATTCCGTGTCGGGTTTGTTATAAGCCCTACAGTTAGAGAAGATCCTGGACATGTCGGCGATGAAGAGTCGCTTGTTGCAGTAGTAACGATTTTTTAATCTTTCAGTCATTGATTTCAGATCTAAATCAGAAATGAAATGTTTTATTAGAAAGCACTCACATAAATAGAAGAATACATGAATACATATCTGAACTCAAAATAGTCACAAATCATAAAGGCTTTTGAGTGATTAAGCAAAATATTTAACTCATTCACCCCTGAAATTTCATAATGAACTATTTCAACCTTTGAATTGGAAGAGTTCAGATGTGTCTTTAAGGGTGAATGAGTTAATCATAATTAAAGTTATTTGTACATGTGTACACTACTAAGCTATTCTTTTGTCATCTGAAACTTTTCCCCAGGGAAATTAATGCCTAAATAATCATGATTTTCATAGAATATCATTTAAATAATTTTTAAATCACCTAGCTTGCTGATTATACTAGAGAAACAAAGTTACTGTTTCAACACAAGCCCTTACCCATAGGAAACTTGATGTGCTCGTAGTAATCTGGGGCCTCAGACTTGTCAACAGGCTTTTGGAACGGCCAGGAACTTGAATTGGACTGAAAAGACGTAATTGTTTGACATTGAAGACAATCTACTATGATTGAAAAATAAATGTTTGGTAGTAAAAAAGCACTACAAAAACCATATTTTATGTCAATGCAAATCACAGAACGTTCATGAAAACAAAGAAAATAAAAAAAAGGTGTGTGCAATCCAGTCTCCACCCTCTGAACAAACTTTGGCTTCAGAAATTAGGCAAAGGTCATAGCTCTGTATATAGTATAAACCTGAAATTAGGCAAAGGTCATCGCTCTGTATATAGTATAAACCTGAAATTAGGCAAAGGTCATAGCTCTGTATATAGTATAAACCTGAAATTAGGCAAAGGTCATCGCTCTGTATATAGTATAAACCTGAAATTAGGCAAAGGTCATAACTCTGTATATAGTATAAACCTGAAATTAGGCAAAGGTCATAACTCTGTATATAGTATAAACCTGAAATTAGGCAAAGGTCATAACTCTGTATATAGTATAAACCTGAAATTAGGCAAAGGTCATAACTCTGTATATAGTATAAACCTGAAATTAGGCAAAGGTCATAACTCTGTATATAGTATAAACCTGAAATTAGGCAAAGGTCATAACTCTGTATATAGTATAAACCTGAAATTAGGCAAAGGTCATAGCTCTGTATATAGTATAAACCTGAAATTAGGCATAGGTCATAACTCTGTATATAGTATAAACCTGAAATTAGGCAAAGGTCATAACTCTGTATATAGTATAAACCTGAAATTAGGCAAAGGTCATAACTCTGTATATAGTATAAACCTGAAATTAGGCAAAGGTCATAACTCTGTATATAGTATAAACCTGAAATTAGGCAAAGGTCATAACTCTGTATATAGTATAAACCTGAAATTAGGCAAAGGTCATAACTCTGTATATAGTATAAACCTGAAATTAGGCAAAGGTCATAACTCTGTATATAGTATAAACCTGAAATTAGGCAAAGGTCATAACTCTGTATATAGTATAAACCTGAAATTAGGCAAAGGTCATAACTCTGTATATAGTATAAACCTGAAATTAGGCAAAGGTCATAACTCTGTATATAGTATAAACCTGAAATTAGGCAAAGGTCATAACTCTGTATATAGTATAAACCTGAAATTAGGCAAAGGTCATAACTCTGTATATAGTATAAACCTGAAATTAGGCAAAGGTCATAACTCTGTATATAGTATAAACCTGAAATTAGGCAAAGGTCATAACTCTGTATATAGTATAAACCTGAAATTAGGCAAAGGTCATAACTCTGTATATAGTATAAACCTGAAATTAGGCAAAGGTCATAACTCTGTATATAGTATAAACCTGAAATTAGGCAAAGGTCATAACTCTGTATATAGTATAAACCTGAAATTAGGCAAAGGTCATAACTCTGTATATAGTATAAACCTGAAATTAGGCAAAGGTCATAACTCTGTATATAGTATAAACCTGAAATTAGGCAAAGGTCATAACTCTGTATATAGTATAAACCTGAAATTAGGCAAAGGTCATAACTCTGTATATAGTATAAACCTGAAATTAGGCAAAGGTCATAACTCTGTATATAGTATAAACCTGAAATTAGGCAAAGGTCATAACTCTGTATATAGTATAAACCTGAAATTAGGCAAAGGTCATAACTCTGTATATAGTATAAACCTGAAATTAGGCAAAGGTCATAACTCTGTATATAGTATAAACCTGAAATTAGGCAAAGGTCATAACTCTGTATATAGTATAAACCTGAAATTAGGCAAAGGTCATAACTCTGTATATAGTATAAACCTGAAATTAGGCAAAGGTCATAACTCTGTATATAGTATAAACCTGAAATTAGGCAAAGGTCATAACTCTGTATATAGTATAAACCTGAAATTAGGCAAAGGTCATAACTCTGTATATAGTATAAACCTGAAATTAGGCAAAGGTCATAACTCTGTATATAGTATAAACCTGAAATTAGGCAAAGGTCATAACTCTGTATATAGTATAAACCTGAAATTAGGCAAAGGTCATAACTCTGTATATAGTATAAACCTGAAATTAGGCAAAGGTCATAACTCTGTATATAGTATAAACCTGAAATTAGGCAAAGGTCATAACTCTGTATATAGTATAAACCTGAAATTAGGCAAAGGTCATAGCTCTGTATATAGTATAAACCTGAAATTAGGCAAAGGTCATAACTCTGTATATAGTATAAACCTGAAATTAGGCAAAGGTCATAACTCTGTATATAGTATAAACCTGAAATTAGGCAAAGGTCATAACTCTGTATATAGTATAAACCTGAAATTAGGCAAAGGTCATAACTCTGTATATAGTATAAACCTGAAATTAGGCAAAGGTCATAACTCTGTATATAGTATAAACCTGAAATTAGGCAAAGGTCATAACTCTGTATATAGTATAAACCTGAAATTAGGCAAAGGTCATAACTCTGTATATAGTATAAACCTGAAATTAGGCAAAGGTCATAACTCTGTATATAGTATAAACCTGAAATTAGGCAAAGGTCATAACTCTGTATATAGTATAAACCTGAAATTAGGCAAAGGTCATAACTCTGTATATAGTATAAACCTGAAATTAGGCAAAGGTCATAGCTCTGTATATAGTATAAACCTGAAATTAGGCAAAGGTCATAACTCTGTATATAGTATAAACCTGAAATTAGGCAAAGGTCATAACTCTGTATATAGTATAAACCTGAAATTAGGCAAAGGTCATAGCTCTGTATATAGTATAAACCTGAAATTAGGCAAAGGTCATAGCTCTGTATATAGTATAAACCTGAAATTAGGCAAAGGTCATAACTCTGTATATAGTATAAACCTGAAATTAGGCAAAGGTCATAACTCTGTATATAGTATAAACCTGAAATTAGGCAAAGGTCATAACTCTGTATATAGTATAAACCTGAAATTAGGCAAAGGTCATAACTCTGTATATAGTATAAACCTGAAATTAGGCAAAGGTCATAGCTCTGTATATAGTATAAACCTGAAATTAGGCATAGGTCATAGCTCTGTATATAGTATAAACCTGAAATTAGGCATAGGTCATAACTCTGTATATAGTATAAACCTGAAATTAGGCAAAGGTCATAACTCTGTATATAGTATAAACCTGAAATTAGGCAAAGGTCATCGCTCTGTATATAGTATAAACCTGAAATTAGGCAAAGGTCATAGCTCTGTATATAGTATAAACTTGAAATTAGGCATAGGTCATAGCTCTGTATATAGTATAAACCTGAAATTAGGCAAAGGTCATAACTCTGTGTATAGTATAAACCTGATTGAAGTATCTAACACTATAGTACACATTCTCACACAATTTATGACAATAGTACAAGGCAGAGTATATGAAATATTCCCTGGATCTAGATAACACAGGACCATGTTCGAGTGGGCACAAAACCCGAATTCAATATGCAATACACTGCCATCCCAAGAGGTACTTTAATACAAAGTTTGTCAATTCTAGGCGACAGAGAATGAGAGATTTGTCCTGGGCCCCTTCCACGTATCCAGTTCAACCAGGTGAAATGGTTGAACCTGAAAGAAAACAACAGGCTCAGATCTGAACCGAGGCTGACCTCAGAAATATTTGGCACATGTAGATTGAGGGGTCCAGACGTGTCTGACCGTAACTATAATGCTGACCATTGCTAGTTTGCGTTATGTCTTTATAAAACAAGGTCAATCCACATGTACATTTTAAGATACGTTATATAATTTAGTGGAAAGAAGGATATACATTGTCATTTATTCACTGAAATTGTGCCTTTTTTAGCTCCGTCTATAGTTCAGTTGAAGTGGGTTTGTTTATCATGGAATATTTCTGCGCCCCCTCAATCATTTCAACCTGGAAATGCAAATGTGACCCTGGATAAAGTGATGCCCAGTGAATGAAGGGCCATTACTCTATATTTAGTGATACTCGTGATCTGATTTTAGGATGTGACACTTTGTCATCACAAAAGGCACTCACAAACACAATTGATTATTGTGGGTGAAAGAGTATATGAGAACGACCCAGAAAATGTGACTGACTGACAAAGTGCAAGCCAAAGACCCTTTATGTAGTACTGACTGGAGACTAATCATTTACTTGGTATTCATGTTTTATTAAACCATAATAGCCATTTTGTATTTGTGCCGTTACCTTGACTTGCTGCAGTATTGTTTTGGTTGTCGTGTGGAGTTGTTCACTGTCCATATGGGTCTCTTTGCTGCAAGGATAAAAGAAAATATTAAATGAAAATTCAATCTTGATCCTTTTAAAGTCTGTGGTTTTGGTGACACATGTATTACTTCAGTGTCTTTTAAAACTGTCAGAAGTCCTATCCCGGGGTGATGTCATGAATGCTAGTCTTTTACCAGTACATCATGTAATTTGAAATATAAGTGGTGATACAACATGCTAATTGTTTTCAAAGTTCATGCCCATCTACACAGAAAAAAGATTATCAGTGGATCCTTATAATCAAAGTCCAAACTTATCTTTCCTGAAACGATTAATAGAAAGCCTGAACCCTTTCACCACTGTAGACCATAATGGACTCATCCAGATCAATGCATGGTAGAGTCTACTAAAGTTACATGGGGGTGAAAGCCTTAAATTCATGTTCTATTCAAAGCAATATATACCCTTTGTCAAGAGAGGATTTCCAGCCTAGATCGTGCAGCCCTGGGATATTCTCCACTGGTATCTGTCGCACGCCCTCCTTGAAGCAGGTCAGGCCGGGGTATACCTTCTGTAGCTGGTCCTGTTTCTTCTCTATAATAGTCTTCACTATCTGTCAGGGACAACCAGGCAATCAATTTATGAATATATAATATTGACCAGACTTTGGGTACACATTTATAGAGGATAGTAAGGCCAAACAAATATATGTCTGTTTCAGGTATTAAAAACTAGAAGCAGTATGGTAGGTCGGTCAGAATTGTTTTCTCTCTCTTTTTGGAGGGGTTGGGGGCTAATTTAAGAAATTTCAAACACCAGCAAACATAACTTTAGGTCTTTTACATAATTATAAGGGATTTAAATTTGGTTTTAATACATGCCGTTGAAGTATACAGGTGTATATATATAGTCACCATGATTATTTGTCCATCAATTTGTTTGCAACTGGTAGACAAGTTACCTCAACACTGGATGGAGTGTGTTCGAGTGAGATAAATTTGTTACCACACCACAATTATAGCTGTCCAAAAAACTACCTATCAAGTTTTATCTTGTCTGTTTCTCTGTACGTCAATAACCTGAATCAGTATTTTTAATCCTAGGCATATTGTAGCAGTCATCTGGTGTTTAAGTACAATCATACCTCCTTCTGTTTTCTAATGACACTGGAGAAGTCTGTGTAACAGATCCTGGGGTTTAGTTCACACCCCATCAGTGTGGCTCCCTCGTAGTCCTTGATGTAGCCCAGGTAGGACGACCGGTTCATCTTGATGTCTTTGGAAAAACCCTGTCATTGCCATCCATAAAACAAGTACAATATCACCAAATGACTTCAACAAAGACTTCTCCGAACTCACTTTCATTTAAAACTTGAACACCCAGATAGCTTGAACACTACTGTTGAACCAGGCAATTTTCATTTGACATAATTATGGTAAACAGACTTTTGCAAATATTCCTTGATATGACATTTTTGCTTTAAGAATTTGAATTGAATTATCAAAATCATCTACTTGAGAAATTTTTTACTCAATGTCTTTTCAACTAAAAGGGTAACAAAATTAATCAATTCAAAAAACCAGGTCAAACGATATCTACTGCTGCCGGTATTTGTTGGGGTGTGTTCAGTAAAAGAAACAATATGGATCATTATTTAACTAAAATACTCATTATCTTATACAGGTAATATCTTATATTTTGTAATTGGAAGTTTACTACAAATGTATTGAAACTTTCAAATGATAAATTACTGGTTTACATTTATTTTACTAGTGTAACGATAAAGAGAGTAGTGTGCTTCAACGGGGATTGAACCCGTGACCCCCAGCTTCCCAGTCTGTCGCTCTACCAATTGAGCTAAAGGGAAATTCCCTCTAGCTCTAAGCAAGAAGGTAACTGTAACCTTATGCACAATTAAATTCTGCCACACTACTCCCCCCTTTTTAAATGTGCTCGCCCTCAAACACCACAACAACCCAGGTTCTAACTCCCTGTCACCACAGGAAGGGTCATGGACACCATTAGTAACAGGAAAAGAGAGAAGTGTGCTTACAACGGGGATCGAACAAGCTAAAAGGTGACCATAATGGGGATTCTGTGTACAATTACAACCTGCCAAACTAGTAAAACAAAATCTACATTTTAAATCAGAATTACAATTCTGCAATGTTTAAAACTGTTTTCTTTACTGAATCTACCCCTTCCTTGACAATAAAAACATCTTTACTGAATCTACCCATTCCTTGACAATAAAAACATCTTTACTGAATCTACCCATTCCATGACAATAAAAACATCTTTACTGAATCTACCCATTCCTTGACAATAAAAACATCTTTACTGAATCTACCCATTCCTTGACAATAAAAACATCTTTACTGAATCTACCCATTCCTTGACAATAAAAACATCTTTACTGAATCTACCCATTCCTTGACAATAAAAACATCTTTACTGAATCTACCCATTCCTTGACAATAAAAACATCTTTACTGAATCTACCCATTCCTTGACAATAAAAACATCTTTACTGAATCTACCCATTCCTTGACAATAAAAACATCTTTACTGAATCTACCCATTCCTTGACAATAAAAACATCTTTACTGAATCTACCCATTCCTTGACAATAAAAACATCTTTACTGAATCTACCCATTCCTTGACAATAAAAACATCTTTACTGAATCTACCCATTCCTTGACAATAAAAACATCTTTACTGAATCTACCCATTCCTTGACAATAAAAACATCTTTACTGAATCTACCCATTCCTTGACAATAAAAACATCTTTACTGAATCTACCCATTCCTTGACAATAAAAACATCTTTACTGAATCTACCCATTCCTTGACAATAAAAACATCTTTACTGAATCTACCCATTCCTTGACAATAAAAACATCTTTACTGAATCTACCCATTCCTTGACAATAAAAACATCTTTACTGAATCTACCCATTCCTTGACAATAAAAACATCTTTACTGAATCTACCCATTCCTTGACAATAAAAACATCTTTACTGAATCTACCCATTCCTTGACAATAAAAACATCTTTACTGAATCTACCCATTCCTTGACAATAAAAACATCTTTACTGAATCTACCCATTCCTTGACAATAAAAACATCTTTACTGAATCTACCCATTCCTTGACAATAAAAACATCTTTACTGAATCTACCCATTCCTTGACAATAAAAACATCTTTACTGAATCTACCCATTCCTTGACAATAAAAACATCTTTACTGAATCTACCCATTCCTTGACAATAAAAACATCTTTACTGAATCTACCCATTCCTTGACAATAAAAACATCTTTACTGAATCTACCCATTCCTTGACAATAAAAACATCTTTACTGAATCTACCCATTCCTTGACAATAAAAACATCTTTACTGAATCTACCCATTCCTTGACAATAAAAACATCTTTACTGAATCTACCCATTCCTTGACAATAAAAACATCTTTACTGAATCTACCCATTCCTTGACAATAAAAACATCTTTACTGAATCTACCCATTCCTTGACAATAAAAACATCTTTACTGAATCTACCCATTCCTTGACAATAAAAACATCTTTACTGAATCTACCCATTCCTTGACAATAAAAACATCTTTACTGAATCTACCCATTCCTTGACAATAAAAACATCTTTACTGAATCTACCCATTCCTTGACAATAAAAACATCTTTACTGAATCTACCCATTCCTTGACAATAAAAACATCTTTACTGAATCTACCCATTCCTTGACAATAAAAACATCTTTACTGAATCTACCCATTCCTTGACAATAAAAACATCTTTACTGAATCTACCCATTCCTTGACAATAAAAACATCTTTACTGAATCTACCCATTCCATGACAATAAAAACATCTTTACTGAATCTACCCATTCCATGACAATAAAAACATCTTTACTGAATCTACCCATTCCTTGACAATAAAAACATCTTTACTGAATCTACCCATTCCATGACAATAAAAAAATCTTCAAAATTATGTTTTTAGGTCACAACACCACCCTTAGTAACAGAACTACAAACACATACAATGCCCTTACCTGCTTTTTGAAATAACCGATGGCATACTCATCAGCAAACGTGAGGAAGTGGAGGACACTGTGTTTTATGTGGTAATTCTTTAGATGGTTCATCATGTGGGTCCCATAGCCCTAAATAGTAAAACAACAAATGGAATGTTAATCAGAGAGTTTTAAATACCAAACTGTGTTGTAAATCACTGTACAGGTCACCAGTCAATGTAACATTTCACATTCATTCACATCAAGAAATGAAGAAGGAATTATGTACTGAAAATCATTTAAATAAGATATTAGCTAAATTTAGAAACGATTAGCACATGTTAGTTTATGTTCTTCCTACCTCTGTGATGAAGGTAAATTAACCATGATAACAAATATCTATACACAGCTCCGGGAGAAAAAGCATTTCTACCCTGAAGGGTGAAACAACCACTCGGGGAATACATAGATTTTTATATGGAAAGGCCAATATTAATGAGAAGGGAGAATTTCCCTGCGGACAGTATGTAAGTAATTCAGTTTTCTTTACTGAGAGAATTTATCCTCGTTGACTTCTACCAGGAATCTACCTTAAAACAAACACTTTTAACAACCTCACCTTCACTTGTTCGTTGGATGTGACAGCACAGAAAACAATCTCGGTAAAACCCTGTGTAGGGAACATTCGGAAGCATATCCCTCCAATCACTTTGTTGTCCTTGATCAAGGATAAACACTTGTGCTTCCTGAAAAAAGCAACGAAATTGCATTTATAAAACACTTGTGCTTCCTGAAAAAAGCAACGAAATTGCATTTATAAAACACTTGTGCTTCCTGAAAAAAGCAACGAAATTGCATTTATAAAACACTTGTGCTTCCTGAAAAAAGCAACGAAATTGCATTTATAAAACACTTGTGCTTCCTGAAAAAAGCAACGAAATTGCATTTATAAAACACTTGTGCTTCCTGAAAAAAGCAACGAAATTGCATTTATAAAACACTTGTGCTTCCTGAAAAAAGCAACGAAATTGCATTTATAAAACACTTGTGCTTCCTGAAAAAAGCAACGAAATTGCATTTATAAAACACTTGTGCTTCCTGAAAAAAGCAACGAAATTGCATTTATAAAACACTTGTGCTTCCTGACAAATGAAAACTTGTATAAAACGGTGTGTTTGTGAGAAAACAAAACTGTAAGAGGACACTTTGGGAGTATCTACATGTAACCCTTTAAATCTACATAAGCTTGCTGAAGGCACTCTTCCCCACTCCATTTTTAGGACAGTTTCCCCCAATTTAATGAAGAAAATAGTATGTTGTTTAACTTGTATCCAATTTTACTTGAAAATACAAATTTTCCTACAACAAACTCTTTATCTAAGTTCATCTCTTTGAAATGCAGCTTGATCATCATTTTAAAGTGACATGCAATTACTTACGGATCAAACACCAGGCGAGTTATGTATTCTTTAGGCATCCGGGGAAGCTGGTGAGAGAAGACGTTTTGGAGGCCGATAAGCCAGATCAATGTCTGTTTGGTAGGTTTGTTACTGAGGCTATTAGCCACCACGTGGAACTCTATCACGCCCTTAATCTCCTCTCGTCGAGCTGATTCATCACGTGCGGAGTGGGCGGGGAATAATGAGGTCTGTAACAGGAAATATCATGTTAATTTCAATGTCAGTCAAGAAAGTAGTTTTTGCAAACACAGCAATTATAATCACAAATTTCCTCCTTCTTAACAATGACATTCAACGTATATATATATTTTAGTCAACAATAATTAAATATCCGAATAATGTATATAAAACTCCTACCAAATGTGTTTCACCAATTTTGAAGATTTTCTAGTTTAACACTGCTATATATATTAATTACTACCTCACCTATAATTATTTAGTAATAAATTATTTCAGATGATTTTTCATCACCACTATGTTAACATACTTCAACTTGTCTATAACAGCATAATACATTGGAGGTTTAAAAATTTGATATTCGGAGATTTAGAGAACTGGTAGTGCATGTATACACTGTAAGATTGTCTATGTGACGTTTCAATGACTAGTACGATATGTACACTGTCACCTTCATCAGACAAATGACCAGTAAAGCTTATCCACACCAAGGTGTACAATGTGTACGAGTTGTCCACAAAATCGATGTTGATTCGGCTTCGCTGGAAGCGTATGTACAATAGTTGTTATACATGTACCATTTCACTTGTCATTTGTCTGATGAAGGTGACAGTGCACATATCGTACTAGTCATCGAAACACCACATAGAAACTCTTATTGGTTGTGTAGAAAGAACTTCTCATAAAACATTGATTATTGTCAGTCAAGTCTGGGAAATGATCTCCCACACAGTGCTATTGACCGTTACATGTGACTTAAGATTCAGTTACACTGATAACAAACTGACAGATGCTTACATCAGGTCCAACCATCTTCTCGGGCTCGGTGATGGTGGCCACTACCTCTGCCAGGTACTCAGCACTGATGTCTCCATCAATCCGCTTCCTCTTGACTTCCTCGGGACTGAAGGCATCCTCCAACTTCCTTTTCAGCTCACTCCCACCACCTAGTAAAACACACATCATCCAGATAAATAATCACCTGTTGTTGTCATAGCTTTCACAATTTCTTTTTAAAGAATCTGGTACATGGGCCTGCCCTCTGAGGATTTAAACCACCAGTGGCTAGGTACTATTATATAAATAGTTAAACCACCAGTGGCTAAGTACTATTACATAAATAGATAAACCACGAGTGGCTAAGTACTATTATATAAATAGTTAAACAACCAGTGGCTAAGTACTATCGTATAAATAGTTAAACCACGAGGGGCTAAGTACTATTATATAAATAGTTAAATCACCAGTGGCTAAGTACTATTACATAAATAGTTAAACCACGAGGGGCTAAGTACTATTATATAAATAGTTAACCCACCAGTGGCTAAGTACTGTCATATAAATAGTTAAACCCCCAGTGGCTAGGTACTATTATATAAATAGTTAACCCACCAGTGGCTAAGTACTGTCATATAAATAGTTAAACCCCCAGTGGCTAGGTACTATTATATAAATATTTAAACCACGAGTGGCTAAGAACTATTATATAAATAGTTAAACCACCAGTGGCTAAGTACTATTATATAAAAATTATATTAAGGTGAGGATGCAACTATGTTTAAAATTGTTTAGGATTATGTCTGATAATTTGTTTTTTAATATATTTTTTCAAATTTCACAGTTTGCAGTCATAATTACTACGTATATGCTCAACAATGCGAGATTTGTGCAGTGAACACTTCTTTCCAGGACAAAAATTCTGCAGAAATGTTCGCACACTTTACCCCTCATTTGAGAAATGGAATGGAATGAAAGCCTATTATCATCCCCTCTGGTGGTACTGTTATCCAGGTGCCCAGCACTTTTTGTTTCTAGCTGTACATTATGGAAAGGTCTTTTGACTTAATTTATATCGGGATGTATCAAAACATTTTTATCAAATCGTTTTAAAATGAACCATCACAAAATGTCACTTGACTTGTAGGTGAACAACGTTGCTTCAGTAATACTCTGTTATATCTCATAGCTGGGGACCATCACTTGTAAATGGACAATGTCATATCTCTAAGCCCGGGATGTGACTTGTATAGTGACAATGCTGCCCAAATAACACCCCAGAGTTAGAGACTTATCTAGTCCATAGGCTGGTTTTGAAAAGGCATCTGCCAGAGTACCAGGTATGTTATAAGCTAGATTAATCGTAAAACAAGTCGAGTGGAATGAAATTGGATTGATCGTTGATCGTTGGTGACCGGGTAGTTCAGTTTGTTAGCATGCTCTTCTAGAGCTGTGAGATACCAGACTCTAGTTAAGTCTGGCTGCTACATTATCCTACCTCTGTTACAAATAGCACATTATCCTACCTCTGTTACACAAATTATACATTATCCTACCTCTGTTACACAAATAGCACATTATCTTACCTCTGTTACACAAATAATACATTACCCTACTTTTGTTACACAAATAGTACATTATCCTACCTCTGTTACACAAAAAGTACATTATCCTACCTCTGTTACACAAATAATGCATTATATTGAATCCAAAACAAATCATTATCCTACCTCTGTTACACAAATAATACATTACCCTACTTTTGTTACACAAATAGTACATTATCCTACCTCTGTTACACAATTAGTACATTATCCTACCTCTGTTACACAAATAATGCATTATATTGAATCCAAAACAAATCATTATCCTACCTCTGTTACACAAATAATACATAATCCTACCTCTGTTACACAAATAGTACATTATCCTCCCTCTGTTACACAAATAGTACATTATCCTACCTCTCTTACACAAATAATACATTATCCTACCTCTGTTACAAATAGTACATTATCTTACCTCTGTTACACAAATAATACATTACCCTACTTTTGTTACACAAATAGTACATTATCCTACCTCTGTTACACAAAAAGTACATTATCCTACCTCTGTTACACAAATAATACATAATCCTACCTCTGTTACACAAATAGTACATTATCCTTCCTCTGTTACACAAATAGTACATTATCCTACCTCAATTACACAAATAGTACATTATCCTACCTCTATTACACAAATAGTACATTATCCTACCTCTATTACACAAATAATACATTGTCCTACCTCTGTTACACAAATAGTACATTATCCTCCCTCTATTACACAAATAATACATTATCCTACCTCTATTACACAAATAATACATTAGCCTACTTCTGTTACACAAATAATACATTATACTACCTCTGTTACACAAATAGTACATTATCCTAGCTCTATTACACAAATAATACATTATCCTACCTCTGTTCCACAAATAGTACATTATCCTACCTCTGTTACACAAAAAGTACATTATCCTACCTCTGTTACACAAATAATGCATTATATTGAATCCAAAACAAATCATTATCCTACCTCTGTTACACAAATAATACATTACCCTACTTCTGTTACACAAATAGTACATTATCCTACCTCTATTACACAAATAGTACATTATCCTACCTCTATTACACAAATAATACATTGTCCTACCTCTGTTACACAAATAGTACATTACCCTACCTCTGTTACACAAATAATACATTATCCTCCCTCTGTTACACAAATAATACATTATCCTTCCTCTGTTACACAAATAGTACATTATCCTACCTCAATTACACAAATAGTACATTATCCTACCTCTATTACACAAATAATACATTATCCTACCTCTGTTCCACAAATAGTACATTATCCTACCTCTGTTACACAATTAGTACATTATCCTACCTCTGTTACACAAATAATACATAATCCTACCTCTGTTACACAAATAGTACATTATCCTCCCTCTATTACACAAATAATACATTATCCTACCTCTATTACACAAATAATACATTATCCTACCTCTGTTACACAAATAGTCCATTATCCTACCTCTGTTACAAATAGCACATTATCGTACCTCTGTTACACAAGTAGTACATTATCCTACCTCTGTTACACAAATAATGCATTATCCTTCCTCTGTTACACAAATAATACATTATCCTTCCTCTGTTACACAAATAGTACATTATCCTACCTCAATTACACAAATAGTACATTATCCTACCTCTATTACACAAATAATACATTGTCCTACCTCTGTTACACAAATAGTACATTATCCTGCCTCTGTTACACAAATAGTACATTATCCTACTTCTGTTACACAAATAGTACATTATCCTACCTCAATTACACAAATAGTACATTATCCTACCTCTATTACACAAATAATACATTAGCCTACTTCTGTTACACAAATAATACATTATACTACCTCTGTTTCACAAATAATACATTATGCTACCTCTGTTACACAAATAGTACATTATCCTCCCTCTGTTACAAATAGCACATTATCCTACCTCTGTTACACAAATCATACATTATCCTACCTCTGTTACACAAATAATACATTATCCCACCTCTGTTACAAATAGTACATTATCCTACCTCTGTTACACAAAAAGTACATTATCCTACCTCTGTTACACAAATAATGCATTATATTGAATCCAAAACAAATCATTATCCTACCTCTGTTACACAAATAATACATTAAATAATACATTATCCTACCTCTGTTACACAAATGGTACATTATCCTACCTCTATTACACAAATAATACATTAGCCTACTTCTGTTACACAAATAATACATTATACTACCTCTGTTACACAAATAGTACATTATCCTAGCTCTATTACACAAATAATACATTATCCTACCTCTATTACACAAATAATACATTAGCCTACTTCTGTTACACAAATAATACATTATACTACCTCTGTTACACAAATAGTACATTATCCTACCTCAATTACACAAATAGTACATTATCCTACCTCTATTACACAAATAATACATTGTCCTACCTCTGTTACACAAATAGTACATTATCCTTCCTCTGTTACACAAATAGTACATTATCCTACCTCAATTACACAAATAGTACATTATCCTACCTCTATTACACAAATAATACATTGTCCTACCTCTGTTACACAAATAGTACATTACCCTACTTTTGTTACACAAATAGCACATTATCCTACCTCTGTTACACAAATAATACATTATCCTACCTCTGTTTCACAAATAATACATTATGCTACCTCTGTTACACAAATAGTACATTATCCTACCTCTGTTACACAAATAATGCATTATATTGAATCCAAAACAAATAGCCACAGCAAATCAATAATGTCATAGTGTGTACATACCTGTCTCTACCTTGGAGGTGCGTCTGGTGGTGGGTATGAGGCCGGGGCTCACATTGATTGATGTGAAGGTGTCACCTGCTGTTACGGGGACGGTCCCTGATGTGGTGAAGCGATTCAGACCACTCACCCCGGTGGCTGTGGGTGGAGGCTGTGCTGTAAGGAGAACATTCTACAGCTCTAAAGAATGAAACAACAAAATTACTACCACTATTCTACAAATTAAAAACAACTATTTAATAATCAAAGTATGCAGATGTAACACTCAATAGTAATAACATTACTGCTTCTATATGAACAGTTTTCACTTCATGCAAATGTTTTCAGTCTTCAGTTAAAGTACTTTTAATATAGATTCTCATCCTGTTAGTGTAACTTAAGGTCCAAACTATTGAATGTTGTCATAAATAATATATCAGCATTTTAAAATGTTTTCACATTAAATGCCATGTCTTATTTCTGTGTAAAACAAATCTGTTCTTTTTTTCCCAACAGCATGCTTTTCAAAGTCATCTTCAGAACACTTTTCTGATCATAAATATCATTTACAAATATATTTCTCTAATCTTTATGTTTTCTCTTTAGATACTTTATTTGTACTTAAGCTTTTTTAAACTGTTATTGGTAATGTTTTGTTTTTAATTTTTGCCATATTCATGATCTGAACACAATCCACAAATTCTAATCACCAACAATCTCTTTGCCCACGTACAAACCTTAATACAGTCAAACCTTTATCGAGAGACCTTCCTTGGGAAATACCAAAAATGGTCTCTTAACACAGGAGGTGGTCACAGGAGCAGGTTTGTATGTACGACCAATGGCAGAGTGTGTTGTAACACATATGGAAACATTTCATATTTGGTCCAGATACAATATTAACCCCATTATATTAAGCCACTGTTGTTCAGTAGCTCACACTTGGTAATATTTTACTGATACTGATATTCAGAGTCATGTAAATAGCATAACTTGGGTGTATTCTTACCGTGATTTATTGTGTCATCAAAATCTAAACAGACGGACGCGAAACGGTTGCTAGGTGATGATCCGCTCATATTGGCAGCATTCTGGGAAAATTCTGGATCCCATATTGGTGAATTTGTACCATACACCTCTTCTTCCAACATTGACAAAAATCTGGAACATTTGAAAATACCAACATTTCACAAATCTTACTGCTGATAGATCTTACTTATGAGGTTCTGCACACTGGCCTTGGGAACTCCGATCTGGGTCTAATCATTTGTCTACCTCAGCTATCCTATTTGTGACCAAAGTTTTCTCTAGTATAACATTAAGTTGTGAGACCCTTTTCAAATGATATTTCACATGCAACCATACACTCCAGTTTTACAGATTGATGTTAACTTTAAAAATTTGAAGTATGATGCAAGTATGATGCACATCACGTGCTGAAAAGTTGTGAATTACCCAGGCAGCAGTAATTAATCCTCCCCCCCACCCACCCCCCCGAGAAATTCTGAAAATGTCTGGAAACCAAAATATTGATAATCCTATGTAAAACCAAAAATCCGGACCTCTTCACTGATATCCAGCAACAGATTGACCGTGAGGGGACACTTTTGTTAACTCATTCACCCCTACATATTTTAACTGGACTTGCCCCGTTTTTGATTTGGTAAGGTTCCAATGTGACTTTCGGGGTGAATTGGTTAATGTGGATATTTAACAAGAGATCCCAAAGGGATCTTGGCGCCCACTTTTGTACCATCTTCATTAGTTCTTTGTCAGTTCGATCTTTTCTCTTCTTTTCTCTAATCTGTTTGATTGAGTCATGTTAACAGTAAATGCACCTTGAGGTAACTTTTGATCTAAACTTAATACTGATGTGTATGAAAGTCAACCTTCCAAGTGTGTTGGTCATTTCACATATTTACTAGTACAGTACTTTATGTGAAAGAAATAGAATCGATCATTGCAATATGAGAAAGATCTGATTAGATTTTCTTTTAATCCATTTTGTTTTTATGATCAGTCTCAAAATATAACATACACAATGAGGAATCAAAGGGAACCTACATTTAAAATTTGAGAAAGATCCCTCTAGTTCTTCCGGAGAAATAGCGGTAACAAACCTACACTATCAAAATCCAAGATGGCTGCCTGTCGGCCATGTTGTTTATCCGATCAATCTCAAAAGTTGCCCTGCACAGCTAAGGACCAAGGGGAAACTACATACAAAATTTGAGAAAGATCCCTCTAATACTTCCTGAGAAATAGCAATAACAAACTTTCAATATCAAAATCAAAGATGGCTGCCTGTCGGCCATGTTGTTTACTCGATCAGTCTCTAAAGTTGCCCTGCAGAGCTAAGGACCAAGGGGAACCTACATATAAAATTTGAGAAAGATCCCTTTGGCACTTCTTGAGAAATAGCGATAACAAACTTTCACTATCAAAATCCAAGATGGCTGCCTGTNTGGGCTAAAAATTCCTGACATTATGCCCAAACATCCAAATTAACAGGAGTTTACTGTTTAGTGATTTGATACATTACCTTGGAAAGTGAGTCAACACAAGGGTCCTTTTTTCAGGGGGCATTTTTTCTTTCTCAGCTCGAAATTTATCGAGGAGTTGTCTGCGCATCGTTTGGAAGACAGAGCGGAGAAGAGTGCGACCAAAGATGAGGGTTGTCTCATATCTGGTAAGGCTATCACAGAAGGCAGGCACATGGCAGTAACACAACCACCTGTGGTAATGATAGAAGGATTGACCATAACAAAGACATCTGAGGCATACCCACACATATAACATATTACCTTCCATGGGTGAGAAATTTGGAATATCAACCACCGTATACTCAACAATGATATAGTGTTCTACTGCAATATTATCAATGAATATACAGACAGACCTGAATGATTTCAATTAGATTCAAACAGAGAAGTTTAATTACCCTACTCTATCTATGACAAGAAAATAGAACAACTTATTTTAATGTGAGATTGATTGGATATCAACAACTAAATCCTTCCTTTAACCTTAGACATGTCATTAATGTTTATAGATTAATCCTTCCTTTAACCTTAGACATGTCATTAATGTTTATAGATTAATCCTTCCTTTAACCTTAGACATGTCATTAATGTTTATAGATTAATCCTTCCTTTAACCTTAGACATGTTATTAATGTTTATAGATTAATCCTTTCTTTAACCTTAGACATGTTATTAATGTTTATAGATATCATTCTTAAGCTGATCACATTAATATTTGACAAGTTAATTGTTATCATTTTATACTGTAAATAGGAAATTTGCGTCCAGTCAAACTTTAGCCCTTCGCCCATGAAACTATTTTTTACCCAGTGTTCACTAACTCCTGAACACTGTTATGGAAAAGCCCTCATTACGGTGGGTCAAGAGAGGCGAAAATTAAACTGCAGCGAAATATTCCCGGTATAAAGTATATTGTAAAGTATATTGTATCTGGTAATAAGCCCATACTTGGTGATAGGCCCACCTAAATATCCTGCAATTCAGTAGAAATGCTATCAAATAACTACCAGTACCCTGTTCTAACTGATCCCTCTACTTTGAGTGACAGATTATGAGTAGCGCTCCCTAGATTATATACGGTAATGTAAACCATATACTGTATACAGGGAAATTTTCACTTTTTTCGCCCTCTGCAATGGGGGCAAATTTATTATTAAAGCGAACACTTGTAAACAACACAATAAACATGGTACTTAAATGTGAATTTAATACTGGGTGAAAATAGATTTTACTGTCGAAGGGGCAAACATTTCCTAGTATACAGCAGCAGTACACGTATTCGTTATCCTTACCTAGTGTAGTTGACTTTGTACACAGCCATGTCCTCCGTACCCGCATGCTGTGTTCTGCTGGTCGGAGTTTCTAACTTCCAGTGGTTGAGGCAGTGCAAAAACATCTTAGCCAGATCATACATTGTCTGCCATTCACGTTGAGCCAGATGTCCGAACTTGTATACCACAAAGTTTGTCACTCCCTGTCATAAACAATTATATTACATTATAGTTATTTTATTTCTCTTGGCCTTTGTGTTGAATAAAATCCTTTTCCTTGTTTTCACAAACGATGTTATAGGTCAATATCCAGACTTTCATTAATGAATATACAATAAAAAGTACCAGATTTGCTTTCTCACCTTTGCTATACTGGGTTTCTCAAATGGCGGACTCCCTAGGGGTCCTTCTATGGTGGGTTGGCTCATGTTCAGAATACATTTCCGAAGCAGCTGAAATCAGAGGTAATTCTGTCAATCGTTTCTGATGATTATTTCAGTTATTCACATATTTGATTGACGGCATGATATTTGTACAAATATCATCAAATGCAAGTTAAACATGTTCAGTAGGGCTTATGTATGGTGCCCTATCTGTATGCTTCAAAAAACCAAGATTATTTTTTATTAAAGTGCCTTGTCAATGTTGTTAAAATTTTAACCTTTCCAAAATATAGAATTACCAGGGTACATGACCAACCATTAAAACTCTGGACTTCTGGCTGTTATTTCAAGTCATATTTACAGCTGTTGAAATCTTATTTGTCGGCGATACAGAATAAGCGGTTGAATAACTGTCAGGGGGGTTTGTAGTGGCATGGATTTAACAATTCATACATACCTTAAACAGGTAGAAATAGACTTGTTTTGTTTCTGCATCTTCTTCCTTGTGTACGCACATGAACAGGTTTTCAACATCAACAACAATTCTCAGCAACCGGTTTAATTCAGATTCCTCTGTGTTTTCTAGGTGGGAGACGTGAGCACCTGGAAAAAATTAACACCTCTAACACCTCAACATTCAATTTGAACAAACACCCACATCTACATCTAAGTGTGTAACTTCAGCATATAGCCCAGCAGTGTACCATACACATCAGTGGGTTCCATCTGTAAGATTCGGGAAGTTTTTCGGAGTGCATACATTTGGTTATTATCTTCTACATAGTACACACTAGAGTTGTCCTAATTATAAGCTTTTCACCAGGAAAAGTCCCTTTGATGGATTCATAGTGTAGGTCATATGTCTTACTGCACAAAAACAACACAGAATTAAGGCTTACTTGAAAACATAACCAACTACACACATCAAGCAGCTGGCACCTACAAAATGTTTTTTTCTACCACGATACGTTGTGTTATTCCACTCTCAGATCATTGTATGAACATGCAGACTGTTGAATAAATATGAGTTATACACCACACATGGTATATGACCTTCCATAGTTTTGATTGGTCACGAAGATGAACCTTGACCAGACGACTATATTCACTCACTTATTATTGCATGCTGTTTTGTTTACATCATCTGCTGTCAACATCCAGCAAATGTTGGTGACTTTTGTGAGATTATGCGATGGGGGGGAAAAGGGGGTTATTAAGGCAATACCAAAAGAAGATGATGCTTAAAGACTTGATCGCTAGTTTCAGGCAAAATTGCTAGAGACGCTCGATATCATTTCGACACCATACCGTCGCGTGTCCAGGTCGTGAAACCCAGAGACGTAATATATATGTCTCTGTGAAACCCAAACAAGATCTGTAACAGTGTCGGAAATAAACTTCAATTTCAATCATCTATCTTAATTACGAGAGTACACTTCCATATTTAGAGTATTAAGACTTAGCCCAAAGGCAAATTTTGGAAAATTCTACAAGCCCAACCTGTATTTTCATAGTAACGTACATTGAAAATGTTCACTGGCTCTGACATAATCTCTGCTAGCCTCCGGTGTCAACCTAGAGGAATTGTACACCTCTAGCCTCTGGTGTCAACCTAGTGGAATTGTACACCTCTAGCCTTTAGTGTTAACCTAGTGGAATTGTACACCTCTAGCCTCTGGTGTCAACCTAGTGGAATTGTACACATCTAGCCCCTGGTGTCAACCTAGTGGAATTGTACACCTCTAGATCTGTAAACAGTAATTCAATTTGGGTATACTGTAATTATGCAGTGTAGCTGGGCCAACTGACTAGTGACCCCATGGTGGACGGGGCGGCGGTGGCCAAGTCGTTAAGGCGTCTGACATTCTGCTACCACTAGCCCTCCTCCACCACTCAGGGTCGTGGGGTTCGAGACCTATGTGGGTCAGTCGCCAGGTACTGGCTGTAGGTCTAGTGTTTCTCCAGGAACTCCGGCTTTCCTCCACCACCAAAACCTGACATGTCCTTAAATGACCATAGCTGGTAATAGGACCTAATACACAAACAAACCAAACCAAAAGCCCTATGGTGACAGTCTTATTTAGTTGGTAGGGTGTCTGTTTAAAGTTTAAAGGTCATAGTTAAGTCCTTGCCTGACCAGTTGCATTTTACTGTTCCAGTTATTTCTGGAGCGAGCAACATGTTACTCGAGTATAAATTCTATTTTGCTGAATATTAATTTTTACAAAGCCTTTGTATTTAATATGTGAACCTGTTATTGCTTGAAATCATATACTTTCATGGATATCCTGTTGGATTTTAAACTGTGATTGTGTTTTCTTACCAAGTGTATGTGAACAGCTGCGACAGGGGTCGGTGAGGTTCGCCAGGGGCTGTGATACGTCCATTCGTGGGGGAGTGGGAGGGGGGTTAGGATTCTTCCATCCATTGCACTTACAGGAATCGGACTGCTAAATACAAATAGTCAAGTCATCTTTTTGTGTTTTACTGATTTACAATTATTCCTTCAATTCTGAAAAAGCATGATTATCAAATGATAACTTAACCATAAATGCGAAAGTCTTGTCTCTCTTACATTTAAAATGTTGACATTCAAACTAAAATCACATGTACTTTTTACAAATTTTCAGATACAGCATTGTGCCAATAGCGATGCGATAATCTCTCTTAGTTATTCTAAATTTCATGCATTTTTACCTTTTTTAAAGAATTTTCTGGGGTAAATTAAATACAGTGTTACTGAAACAGTATGCATTTCCATATAACCAGTTAACAGTCTGATAATATTTTCATACATATGATAAATGCAAGGTACAAATGTATTGTATTTAGATGAAATTGATTTTACAATGTCATTTTGTTCTTCATCTTACAAAATAATGGCAATGATTTTTTCCCAAGAATAACTTACTCTCACTACATATTGTAACTAATTACATAGAAATATACGAAAACGTGTCTGATAAAACATCAATTAATTCTCTTTCAGTGTGTCCAATTTTATTTCAATGTCATAATACTTCAATGAAAAAAGAAAGAGATGCAAGAAATATATAGTAAATCTGGGCATATTGCCAATACTAACTTTTGGCACAATGCTGTCTTGGAAATTACATTTTGAAAATTTGCGTTGACAGTATGTTAAGCTTGTCAGACTTTGAACAAATGGACATGAAATTCTGTCCATGACATATATAGTAGGCCTTAATAAAAATATATATAATTTCCGTTTTAACAGCTGAAATATTATCATTAATACGAAAAATAATTATCTTAATGAGCACACATTAAAGATGGATGTTTTTCTTTGTTCTAAACGAATTTTTATTGCAAAGTGTCGAAACAATGTTTATCTCATGACATTGTTTACTTTTTTTTCTGAATATTGACAGTTGCCAAAAAGACACCAAAAAGACTTCTAATCTATTCCCAGATAATAAACACGCATGTTCACTATTTAAATGAAAGCTATACAAGTTACTTACTACAAACATTACAACAGTGAATACATAATGCTGAAAGAAACCTGGCGAATATTACAAACAACAACAGAAGATGGTAAACCTTGCAAGAAGAATACACTGCTAATTTCTCAAGCTTCTTTGTCTTTGGGTAGTTCAGTACGATCGCTTTCTTCTGTGCTATTCGCTGCAGATGATTCGGTCGTGACATTTCCCCTGTTGTGCCCTGTGTGAGAGTCTGTTTTGATTGTGCACTGGTTCCATTTTGGAGGGGTTTGTCTAAAGCGTCCGACATCTTTCATCTTTCCGTTCGATTTCGTCTAATTTCGGAACACGAAGCGTAGCGTAAATCCGAAGGGTTCCGAATAAAAGTAATACTAAAAACGACATCGGACCAACAGTATGGGGAAATTACACAAAGCTAGACTTTCACGGACGATTGATAAGAAGTTAGGTTTTAAACAGAATATGTTTGCCAGAAATAAATGACAAGAGTATCGGTTGCAAGTAACATTATAATGCCCTCTCCAGTTTAAACATATTTACAATCGGTGTAACTTGCCATAATTGGGATTACCTACCTGTGCATTGGAAGATGAACGCAACACACAGGTGTTTGCACATTTACATTTGGTAATAGATACAGAATCCCAAAAATGAATTACTTTACATCATACAGCTGTTTCGTGTTTCTAGGACTCATCGGTGATGCTAGGGGCCAAAACGTTGGAAATCCAAATTGCCTAAACTCTACTATTGAAACAGAGGGGCATGCAGGTGCGTAAACCTATTAATTTATGAATTTACAAATTCGGAGAAAAGTATTTGTTAATTTCGAATTAAACAATCTATAAAGTATTATATTATGAACCGTGCCACTACTCAAAAGAGATAACTGATGTTCCGAAATAGTTCAAGTTACAATCATCGTTGAAAAGAAATCTGTTATATATATACCATATATATATAATAAGAGAGTTTGTGCACAGACTAAGATAATTCCATGGTTTGTGTAAATAGTTAAAAAATATTCTGATAGAAGATTTGTTTAATAGAGAATGAACGATATTGATCAAGATATCTTTTGAGTTCTGTTAAATCCCAAATCCATGCATACTTCTGTAGTATATAATGTCTATTTATAAAGAATTGTAGAAGGAACTTTGGATAATGGCATCGTTGAGTACCTAGCAGAGCTGGAAACAAAACGATTTCTATAATAACTCTCGTGAAGTTTCGTATCAAATACAAACTGTATGGTAAAAATAAAAGGCGACCTAAAATAGATCCTTGGCGAACGCCTGCTTTCATATCGCACAAGATAGAGAACTCAATAGCTGGCCAGATATTCTATATTATTTCAATTTGCTTATGAGCCCTTATGACATACACAACCAAATGCCATATATTTGTCACAGAACATTAAACATAGGATGCATTCTTTCCTTCAAAGCTAAATGAACAAGAAACAAAAGAGTTGGTATGAAGTCGAAAAATCATTTAGACTGGATTATGAGAAGTTCTTTTTACACAACCAATAAAATGTTCTATGTGACGTTTCGATGACTAGTACGATATGTACACTGTCACCTTCATCAGACAAATGACCAGTAAAGCGTATGCACACAAAGGTGTACAATGTGTACGTCTATACAATCGATGTCGATTTCGGCTACGCTGGAAACGTATGTACAATAGTTAACGTTGTTATAGATGTACCGAAATGACTCAATTCAGCTACGCTTTGTTAACACTTGGTCATAGATGCGCGAGAGTCTTTGAGCCCCTCGTCTCGTCTCCATACTTACCAACCCGAAGAAAATGTTTAGAAATATCATTTATACTGGTTTTGCAAAAAAAAGTTAGTTTTTCGTTCAAAACAGTTATGAATATATTTGAAACTAATCTTTACAAAACTGTTCTCATCAGTATAAGTATAAGAAATCCTTCTGAATAAGGGTATTTCCAAGGTCGAGGATATGTACTTCGGTAAAGAAACATATCACAACTAGCATGAGGCTGAACGGTATTAAATAACGACTATTATCAATAGATGCGATACCACAGAGTAATATTGATTGAAATATATTTGAAAAATTGATATCCTTTTCAACTGTTAAAAACAGACAGATGCACATATATCCCAACCCGCGGTGATGAAACTGGCATCAGGATATATAATGGCCACCAGGGACACTCACACTATGACGCAATGGGAAACGCTACACGAGACAGATAGTAATCTAGGACACATATTTACATGATAATATTATCAAATGTAGTTGGATATTGAGAAGATATTTGCAAAACAAGCTGATGACATATCAAGAAAGGTTTGAGCTTATAGTATCTATATAGTATCTAACGAGTTTTTAAAATCTATCATGTCTGTACAAAAAGTATTACGAGTTTAAATCTGTCATGTCTGTACCGTAGTGTTTTAGATTGCCGTCCACTCCGCATGTTGTCTGTCTCTGTCAATCGACAGAACAAGCTTGAACCAACAACAAATCAAAGCAATACTCACGTGCTTGGACAGCCCATAAACCGCGTGACACTCGTGTCAATCAAATGAACCTACGAGCATGCGCAATACGTTACACGTGTTGGATCGGTCGGCCGCCATTTTCAAAAGTTCAATGATACTAACATTTAAAACAGAAAATGCAGGAGAAAGGCATTACAAACCAGAGATAAGTTTGTATATCCTTATTTTTTCTCTCTTTGTTATCAAGGGAAAAATTATCTTTGCTTTCTTTTGTTTAACTTTAAATATGTTTATATGTGCTTGTAAATTTACTTGTTAGTTTTCGCACGTTTTGTGGTTAAAATTGCATTTGTGAGCTAATTCAAGATTTTGTTATTTTTTCCTTTGGCTTGACCTGTAGCAAATAGTCTCGTTGAACTTATTGGCATGACTTTGCATGAAGCCGTCGGTTTGTGACAAACATTTAACTATACAACAAATGTGTATTGATCAGTGTCTAACATTTTATGTCAGTAGTGTTTTCCAGGTGGAGTCAGCAGATTGAGCAATGAAGAGCTATGTTCACTTAATGTTACTTGAAGCGAATCTTGTTGGATTAGATCAATCTCTCCCTAATAAAAACACTAAGTGGAAGCCCACATGTAAGTGTGTTAATGCACACAGAAGCACGGAAATAGAAAACGCTGTTTCATGAAATATACTGAAATCAAATCAGACCACCTTCTGACGGCAGACCGAATTCGACATCTCTTAGTTGCAACTTGAGTGTGTCGACCTACATACAAAAATGGCGTAAGAGTATAAGAAATCTCCATCTTTGAGAAGCGTAAACTATATGAACATCGAGAGGGGATTCCTTGGATTTCGAAGATGGAGTCCCCCGTGGTAATGACTACTAGTTCTCTACAAAGTTGCAGTCGCATGTGCTCTGTGGTAGAGCTCTATCCTGCTAACGTTGTCACCAGCGTTCCCACACTATTATCAAGCTGTCTTCGTCCATTCTTTTCAAGTGTGTTTTCAAACAGTTGGTGCAGTGTTTACCTGTTGTCACTGCTGGGTATTGATATTTATGAATACAGTAATTTCTAACAGAAGAATAAAGGTACATTATGTCACAAAATAAATAGTTTATTTAGTGATTCTCTGCAGAAATGTTTACTTTAAATTGATCATATAAATATTGTGATTTTTTTTTATCGAACAAATGTTGTTCAGTATTAGAAATCAAATTAAAAGGAACAAGCAAAAACTACAGTAATCGAACTTAGAACCTACCCACTGCCATCCCCACAATATATACTTGTGCTGCTACCCAAGAAGTATTCAGTGCCCAATGCGCAACATGAAACTGACTGTTGAATACATTGACGACTGAAGGAACTGTCAACCAAACAATCCTTTATGTTGCATTATCTTCTATATAAAAGGGAGAATACAGACAAAAATGAAGGAGAAAAAATGAAAGAAAACATAACCTACACCAGAGACATATAAACCCATAGCAAAAACATGAAATCGATATCATCCGAATAGACTACCCGATACGGGCGCGCTTCGGTATTTCGGTATGGAAAGAGTCAGTTTCTTAATTATCTCTAGTATATACGTCTCTGCATACACGTACTTATTTAGAGATAACGACGTATTTAAGTTTTTCACCTGTCAATATTAGCATTACCGTGCGGTTTGTAACTGATAAAAACGATCCAAATTAAAACTGTATCTTGTCTGACTTATAAACAGTTTTTAGGAAATTGGTTTATATTAGTGGCGTTATAGTGTTTCCTCTGAAACCCCACACACAACATCTTGAGTATATGTTACAGTCCCAACTGAAATTTTTATATGAAAAACAAATTGTGTCAGTATATTTTGAGTATGAAGGTTGTTGGAGCCGATAAGATTAATACATATCGTAGTAATACTCTGTACGATTTTCTGTCGGTCTTTTCGATCGCCTGTTGTCGGTTGATGTCGGTAGGCGGGAGCTTTCGCACGGTCGCTTACATCGCAGAAAATCTACATCCGGTTTTCAACACGTGTTGTTTGTGAAATGACATGTTGTGGTAAATTATAGAAATGGGGATGGAGACTCAGCAAACACATAGACCAGGACAGTGGAAACAACAAAATAAAACCCACAAACACGGAAAACATAGGAGTAAAGGCCAATTAGAAAGGGAATCCCAAGGTATGTGTACCGTTCGTTTCAGCTATACTGTATCAAGACATAAGCTGAACCTTTTCATTCGCAAGGTTGTGTTGATCATCTTGAAAGACAGTTCAGATGAACGTCCATTTAATAAAGTGCATGAAAAAAATAACTGTAAGCTGTATAACTCACAAAATGCTGTCAACATTGAGCAGTTGATAGAGGACATTAACTATGAAGATAAAATGAAGATGAAAACATCATCGTTATTCATGTTTGTCAAGCATACCTTTTCATATCAACTTGACTTCGACATTTAAAAACTTGCAGTACTAATAAGCAATAACTCAACAACAATTTATTTATAGGCAGAGTAAATGTAAAGACATTGTCAAAAAGAAATAAACAACAAGCAAGAAAGAATGACAGAAGACATCAGGTGAGTACAAGTGTACTATTTATACTGGTCAGTATAAACATTAAATTGTACTGCCCCTTTATTTGTGACATGAAAAAGGTATTTAATTAACACACAAAGAGCAGTTTTTACATCTGATAAAAAAGGACCAAAATGACATGATTACAGGGCAAATTGAGATAATCACATAGCCCATTACTGTATTGTATCCCCATCACTTACACAAATGAACAGTGTTCATCACATGACATTTCAGTGATTGACACTGTGATAGTGTAATGCAGCTCCTGAGTCGGGTAAGCAAAAGCTGAGTTTTGTAAACACACAGGCAAAGCGTAAACAAATAGGTAACACATTCAAGATCAGAGGCATATATATATATATGGGAATAAGTTGTCTGGCCCGAAGGGCCAAGTGAGCTTATCCCATGGTGCAGCGGCCGTCGTCCGGCGTCCGGCAACTTTTTCCTTTAAAATGCTACTTGTCCTGAATGGCTCAGAGGATTTTGACCAAATTTGTTCGGGAGCATCATTGGCCAAAGGGTTCTCAGTTTTGTATAAACGGAGGGTATAACCCCCCTGGGGGCAGAGGGGCGGGGCCAAATAGGGAAAAATAGGTAAATCTTTAAAAATCTTCTTCTTCTCAACCAATAGAAGGATTTTGACCAAATTTGTCCTAGAGCATCTTTGGACAAAGGAGACTCAAGTTTGTATAAACGGAGGGTGTGGCCTCTCTGGGGGCGGAGGGGCGGGGCCCAATAGGGGAAATAGAGGATTTTTTTTCTCCTGCTATACAAGTGAAGGGATTTTAACCAAATGCAGTCTGAAGCATGATTAGGGACAAAAGAATCAATTTTGTATAAACTGAGGTGTGTGGGCCTCCTTCTAAGGGCAGATGGGTGGGGCCCATTAGGGGAAATAGAGGAAAACATCAAATATCCTTCTCCTTTTGTACCGATGAAGGGATTTTGACCAAATTTGGTCTGGAGCATCATTGGCCAAAGGGTTCTCAGTTTTGTATGAACGGAGGGTATGGTCCCCCTGGGGGCAGAGGGACGGGGCCAAATAGGGGAAAATAGGTAAATCTTTAAAAATCTTCTCCTCAACCAATTGAAGGATTTTGACCAAATTTGTCCTAGAGCATCTTTGGACAAAGGAGACTCAAGTTTGTATAAACGGAGGGTGTGGGCCTTCTGGCGGCATAGGAGCGGGGCCCAATAGGGGAAATAGAGGATTTTTTTTCTCCTACTATACAAGTGAAGGGATTTAAACCAAATGCAGTCTGAAGCATGCTTAGGGAGAAAAGAATCAATTTTGTTTAAACTGAGGTGTGTGGATTCCCCTTCTTTGGGGCAGATTAGTGGGGCCCATTAGGGGAAATAGAGGAAAACATTAAAGATCCTTCTCCTTCTGTACCGTTGAAGGGATTTTAACCTAACCAAACTTGTTTTAGAGAATCTTTGGGCAAAGGGAATTGAATATTTATAAATGGAAGATGCAACTTTGTTACTTGTACTCCTTTGATAAACCTGAATGGTACTCAGCAGGTTTTAAATTGAATAATAAAATACCAGGTGAGCTATTAAGGCCCTTGGGCCTCTTGTTTAGATTTACAGTACAGTGCTTTTCTGTTTAGAATTTTTGTAATTAATGATACGAAAATGTAAAGTTACTTTCACAATTACCATTGATTGGTGTGGAACTAAATCCAAAATACTCTTCATTTCTGTCCAAGGCCCAGCAATTACGAAAGCAAAAGAGAGATGAGGTGTTGGAGAAGAAAAGGAACAGGGGATGTCAAGGATCACCCCCACATTTTGTGGTAAGGTTGTTATTGTTTTGCATCAGTATAAGAATAGAGGATATTGAATGGTTTCATGAGTATTTTAGATTTCTTTACATTTTCACATACCAGTAGTTCCAAATAACATTAAAAAATGATGAACTGATGATATATACAATGCAGTGGCGGATCCAGAGACCTATCTGGGGGGGTTTCCAAATTTCCTGGGGGGGTTTCCATGTGGGGAAAATTTGAGGAAAATGGTGAAAATACATGATTTTTAAAGAAAATTCTAAGGGTGGGGGGGTTTCCTGAAGCCCAAAAAACCCCTCTACCCCCTGGTATTAAAATGACAGCCTTGAGCCTTGCATAGGAATGCAAGATATGATACTTAGGAAAGAACAAGTGTTCCAGAAGTATATAAATTTATACTATCAAGCTCAATGCCAAAATGTATTTACCCAAAAATAATACCTCAGTGTGTATTGTGGTAAATTCAATTATTTTAAATTTCATTGGGTGTCCTAGAGTCTGGGAAGGAAAGGTTTCTTTTATTCAAACCCAGGTCAGGTCTGCTGCATTTTTCTTTGCCTTATTACAGATGAATGTCAGTTGTTTATGTTCTTTTAATATTTTTTTGCACTAGATCATTTGATTTCTTTTCATGTATCTTTATTTAAATCTTAAAGGTGATATTGCCTCTTCATAAAAATGTCACCTGTGATGCAGTTTTGGAATTGTTAAAGAAATGTGATGAAACAGCAGTGATTTCTCACAATGAGCAAGGTGTCTCTCATATCAGGTAAATATAGAACACAGTGATTTCTCACAATGAGCAAGGCGTCTGTCATATCAGGTAAATATAGAACACAGTGATAGGCCGGTTGTAGGAACTCTTTAGGCTAGAATCGTGTAGAGGGACATAAGATGGACCTTTATGCTTTAATAAACATGTTGGTCATGTTTGGGAATAATTTTTTTAATCAAATTATTTAAGTAGTAGTTATTCTTAAGAGATGCTGTAAGTGTCATTAACAAAACAGTAAGTTTTTGTGTTCTTAGGTGCATCGGGAAGCAAAAATAACACATTCCAACTAACTTGGCTACTTATAAGTCTTGTAAGCCACATCAAATTAAATAAATACTATATAGTTTCTTAATCAAAGTTTCAATTTTATTTGAACAAACTTTTCATCATTAAAATAAGAGAAGCAGAACAGACAACATGTTTACCGGTATTTAAGATCTTGTAATTTAATTCTCAGTATACCAAGATTTAAACAACGGTTGTCATTCTTCATACCGGAGTATGGCAATCTCCATGCTGTCCTGGATGCAGCCAAAATTGCAGATTCCTTGTTGTGTCTCATGTCCCCAGAGGGCGCTGTTGACAGTGTGGGGGAGCATTGTATCTCATGTTTATATGCACAGGGGCTTCCTGCAGTAACATTTGCTGTACAGGTATGTATATGTCTAGCATTGAATAGAGTGTGTGTGTGTTTATATTAGCAAATTCTTGAAGTTAAATAAATAAGTTGTTATTTTGTTTTCTTCATGAAAAAATCACTATATTTTGATCAAGGTTTTAAATCATATACTATATTTTGATCAAGGTTTTAAATCATATACTATATTTTGGTCAAGGTTTTAAATCATATACTATATTTTGATCAAGGTTTGATGGTATATTATCTGGATTGACTTGCCACAAACACCAGAACCTTGTACAAAAGTGTTATTACCTGTCTTTTTTTAAACCATTACACTGTCCTGTAATAGCAATGTGCTTTTGAAAGCTCAACAGATCAAATAAATTTGACAGTATGTTTATTAATTGGCATTTACTACAATTTACCTCTATCTCTGAGTCAGATAAATCTATTTCTAGCTATTCTGAACTATCCATTTCAGGGTCTGAAGACATTAAATATGAAAAAACAAAATGAAGCAAAGAAAATCATTCAGAGACATATAGACAAAAGGTATGGTATGACAGCATTCTGGATTGAGTGATTACAATTACACCTTTTGCCTAATTCCTTTTGAATTAGTATACAATATCAATAAAATCTTTGTGAAATGAAAAATTGCAATTAATGTTTCAATAGTTGTTCAGGTAAACAGCAACAGCAGTATTGTATTTTGTTAATTTAATGACTTGTCACATGATTATTGTATCAGAAAAGTGTTCAAATGAATGACTTTTGAAATGTATCACTTGATAAATACCAAATGCTGGTTGAAGAATTAATGTGTACCTTATGGCTGTAGTGCCCGTGTACTACAACAGTTACCTCCCCTTGCAGTCATGCTTAGCACTATCAGTTATGCTACCTTTTTGGCCACAAGAGGTGCTTTATATCAATCAGCAACAATGTGTCTGCTGTTAGTGTTGAATGCCTGACAGTGCTAAAAATGCATTAATGTCTTGGTCCTCAAGCCCATTGCTGTATTGGAACCAATAAACTACACTGCATTTTAAGTATAAGAAATTGCATCTAAAAATCAGTGCAAAAAACATACTTGTTTTTATGCACACAGATTCCAGTAAATTATCAAATTTGTGCACTTGTAGTAGATTAATTTATAAATGAATTGGCATACCAAGATTATTTGTAGTAGAAAACAATATAAAGAAAATCCAAATAGAAAAGTAATTAATCAGTGCGTAAAGAGCTAAAAATCTAAGAGTTTTAGTACATGTACAGTACACAGTAAAAACATTATCGCTGACCCCTGTTATATTGTAGTCTGTACAGTGCTGTCTTTGAGTGACATTTTCCTGTCATTTGGCTTAGGATCTAATGTATTCTTGAACATCACCATACTGATCTCAACAGAAGGCAATCAGTGATCTAGCTTAAAATGTGTTTCCTTTTTTGTGATTTTTTTAATTGTTGCATGTTATTTTATGAACTAGTTACTCAATAACTTTGTGCCATTGATGGGAATATTATTTTGATTTTGTCAGGTTTCCTGCAGAGAAATTCCATGCTATAGACTCGCCCCAGGATGCTCTACTTATACTGCGGCGGATCACCAGCCACAAGCTGCCCCCAGTTTTCTTTAGAGACAATAGGCCACATCTCTTGGCTGAAAACGTTGAGTTTGAAATTGAGAATGAAGAGGTAAAGAATTTATACGATTTAAGTTGACCCAGAATTAGTTCCAGTAAATGCAGTCCCATCAGACTTGGATAATGTTGGAATAAATATCAGTTTATCTGTAAATGATATATATGTTCTCCATACTGAAAACTCTTGCTCAGTGAAATATTGGTATTTACGCTGAAAAGTAATCATAGTGTAAATATTATGTATAGTAAGGTGTTATCTTATATTTGCCATCATGATGTATTCACTCATTTCGCCGAGAAGGAAAATGTAATTGTGTTGACCAACTTACCAGTAACATCTCTTTGTGTACAGCAAATAGATATGGTTGTACAGTCTCTCATCTGTCCGTTGTCTCACCCTAGCGTTGAGACGGGGAGATGCCCCTATTCATAACAATGGTATGACATTGCTTCAACAATACACTGACGTCATGTCAACCCTGAATTTAGCATGTAACGTGATCATTACATTGTGTATATGATACACATTAGGAGAACAGGATAGGAGAAAAAGAATCATTCACCCCCTTTGTGAGTAAGATAGGGGAATCTCAACCCTCGGGGGGGGATTCCCCTATCTTATCCACAAGGGGGTGAGAGATTCTATTAATCACTCTTATGTCTTATGTCTTATCAACTGCTTACTAGGTATTGTTTTTGTTTTTAGAGTGAGGTTGGGACACTGAAGTTGTCGGGGTACCTGCGAGGGCGATCACTGTCTGCTAACGGGCTCATCCACTTGCCAGGATGGGGTGACTTTCAGATGTTACAAATTGATGCACCTAATGACCCCCATCCCTTCAATCAGAAACTTGTCCAAGATTCACGGAAACAAAATGGTCTGGTAGGTCTCCTAAAATTTATGTTATTAGTAGAAATTTAGCTTGAACAGAAAGTTAAAAAATGTAACCACAAGAAGAAATTTAGTTTGAAATAGAAAATGACACCAGTCCACCAATTATGCTACTTATAGTTGCTATTATAAGCTTCTGAATTAAAGGTAAAAACAAATCAATGGGTTAAATAGAGAGAGAAAATTTTTGCTTTTATGCATCAAGGCAGATGAATATGTTCATGATGTTCAAAAAGTACAGTTGAAGACCATCCTCAGGTGATAATTTCATTTATAAAAAAAAAGCAAATTATAAATATTTTTTCAGAATATCTGAACAATATTTAAATTAAATATTTTAGCAATATGGTTTCCAGACCTGATCTTTCGTGTATGTGTATCTTAAGTAGTTCTCTTGTTTCTCTTTAACAGGATGTGGATATGGACGGAGAAAAGGAAGAGGTGAGGATGTTGGAGAAGGCTGATCCCAAACACCAGGAGTCCCTACAGAGTGAGGTAATACCGGACCCGTTAGAAGGGGAACAGACCTGGCCTACAGAGGCAGAGATGGCTGAGGGTAAGTAAACAAGAACTGTTACTGAAACTTACTTTTCTTCGAGTTCAGTGGTTCACGTTATTAACTAAGTTTCATTTGTGTCTACTTTTAATGTGCTTACTGAGTTGGTGTTCTGTAAAACATAATTTTATTGGTGTAACTTTTAAAGAATCTGGCTCTAAGATCACCAATTTAAGAAACCATAAAACGTTACAAGAATGTACTTGATTATTCTCCAATTTGAGGAAATCCCAGCTTAAAACCAAACTAAGACTAAAAGGGTATGCAAAATTACTTTCCTTAAAAAAAGAACTCTGTGGAAACAAAATATACTCTTTCTGTTTTACACTAAACCCTCCCCCAATATACTTTGATTGATTGCCCTATTTCTGCGTTTTTTCTTTCAATTGTTGTGTTAATCACATAAATATGTTACAGCTGAACAACAATCCAAAAGGAAGACAATAAAGAAAGTACCAAAAGGTACATCAGAATACCAGTCGGCCTGGATACTGGATGATGATGATGATGATGATGAAGATGTGGTTAATACTAAGGTATCTTTTAGAAAAGTTTCATCCTTATACCATTGCTGTTAAAAAAAACCAAAAACAAAAACAGAACTGCTCCATTTATTCTTCTTGAATTGAAATAATGCAAGTCCTAAAATGTGGGAAAGTTCAAATCATAGAATCATTCAACTGATTCTTTTGTATTTTCGTCGTCAGGGATCTTCTATGTATCTGGACACTGATAATCAAAGTTTTTGTTTTTACTCGAGTTCAAAACTGGGAGTTTAATACTGATAATTGATGTTACACTACAACAGTGACATGTTGGGGCTTATCTTTATACTATTGCTGTTAAAAAACCCAACAGAATTGCTCCATTTATGTAACTTGAAGTGTGGGAAAGGTCAAATGATAAAATCATTCAACTGATGCAAGTGACATGAGTATAATTAGATTCATATTTGAATATCTATTTCTTGTGTGAAAGGGAGCTTCAAAGGAACATCAAATGGATGATGAAGACGATGATGAAGATGAGGATGAAGATGATGTGGACATGGAAGCAGAGGAGGAAGAAGACTCGGACGGGGATGAAGAAGCATCTGGTGATGAGGAATTTGAAACCGTAAGTCCTGACGGTAAACTGTTATCTGTAACTTACATCGACTCTCATACATTATTCCAGAATTGACTAGATTAGAGGGCAGTTCAATTCCACCCACAAGTGTCAGTTTATGGTAGAACCCCACTGGGTTTTTTTTATGTCCGAATATGCAATGCATTATGTTAAGGCAATTAGTATAGTAATGTTGGTACATTTGTATGTCTTTTCATCTGTCTGTCTGAAATGGAATTTTTTCACTGACGAAGAACATTTCTTGACACTTTATACACCATTGGCTTGTGTGTTTCACACCACTGGTTTTGTGTTCCTTTAAGAATAAAAAAAATAAATATTTCCAATTTACAGTTAACTGTGACAGAGAACAATGATGCTGAAAGATATGATGAAAATATGGACATGGATGAAGAAAAAGCCATGTAAGTATTGCATAACAGTCCTTTTACATTTTCGTTGTCAGGGATTGCCTATGTTTCTGGACACTGATAATCAAACTTTTTGTTTTTACTTGAATTCAAAATTGGAATTGTTGACTCACTTTTAATAGTGATAGTTGATGTTATACTACAACAGTGACATGTTGGGGCTGTGGGGCTTTATGCACTTGGCCGAGTGACTGTATAATGGGATAGTACCACCACAGTTCAATTGTTGCCTTTTTTGACCTCCATAAGTGTCAGAGGGCAAAAGAATTATCAGAACAGCAATTATCAAAAACAGCACAAGGTACATAATGTGACAGGTGCATAGGTGTAAATTAAAATATGGATTTAAGCTACAGAGGGCAAAAGAATTAACGTAACAGCAATTATCAAAAACAGCACAAGGTACATAATGTGACAGGTGCATAGGTGTAAATATGGATTTAAGCTACAGAGGGCAAAACTTTGATGGGGTAAACATTTCCTGTTGTGCAATATATTATTTAGACATTTACATTTCCAAATAGAGATTGTGAAAATATTTTGTATGCCTGCTTTTGGATAGTATTTGATAATAAGTTCAAGTAGGAATAAGCTGTTTTAATCTGGGAGAAATACTGTATACAAGTACTGCAAAATTTTGGTAGCAGTTTAACTTTCGCCTTTCTCAACCTCTATAATATGGGTGAATTTATCCTTACAGTGCATATTAGACCACCATATACATTTTACGTTTATGAAAGACAAAATTAACAATTGGCTAGTATGGATTTTTCCAGTTAAAGGGGATTGTTTCACTGGGTGAACGTTTCATGATATACAGTATGGTTCACAATATTGCCTGGGTTAACTAGTTGATTGAAATCCAGGTTTGAGAAGATGAAGGAGGAGAAGCTACATGTGATGTTCCCAGACGAGGTTGACACACCAATGGAAAAGGTTGCTAGGCAGAGGTTTGCCAGGTAAATAAATAACAAGCCAATCTAACACATTCGTTAATACCCAGACGAGGTGGACACACCAATGGAAAAGGTTGCTAGGCAAAGGTTCGCCAGGTAAATAAATAACAACCCAATCTAACACATTCGTTAATACCCAGACGAGGTTGACACACCAATGAAAAAGATTGCTAGGCAGAGGTTTGCCAGGAAAGTAAATAACAACCCAATCTAACACATTCGTTAATACCCAGACGAGGTTGACACACCAAAGGAAAAGGTTGCTAGGCAGAGCTCTTTGCCAGGTAAATAAATAACAACCGAATCTAACACATTTGTAAATACCCTGATGAGCTGTGAGGTCTAGCATATTGTATGTGTAAATGAGATCCATTAAACAACTGTATGCAAGATGTGAATTGGATACTAGCCTTGGTGGAGTTCTCTATTTACATCGACTCAACACTTAATTGAGTCGCTTTATATCTGTGTTTCAAGTAACATGTAGCTCAAGGAAGTGTAATCGGGATATTCTATCAAGGGTTGCTGTTAAAAAAACAATCAATCTGGGTTGCTGTTAAAAAAAACAATCAATCTGGTATCTTTCTTGTAAAGATTTAGACATGGAATATTAAAAATTGAAATTAAAAAGAAAGAAGGGGAAGGTTAATTTGCTTGAAAATGTCTGGGCAGGCTTCTTGTCTAAAGCTGTTGTTTTGATGTAATATGACATTTGAGCGAAATAGTGATATAACGTCAGCTAAATTTTGTCTTGCATTTAAACATACCTCCAAAACATTCCCAACGTGAAGGATGTTTGAAAAAGCAATGTCATGTTGAATGTGCTACAGTTGCTATCCACTCTTTACCATCCAGGTACCGTGGCTTGCAGAGCTTCAGGACGACCTTGTGGGACCCCAAAGAAAACCTTCCCTTGGATTATGCAAGGATATTTCAGTTTGGAAACTTCAAGAAGACGAAGAAGAGAGTCCTAATAGAGGAAAATGATGGAGGTGCAATGGTGGGCAATTTATGACACTAATTCTCAAATATTTAAAGAATAGCAACAGTTTTTGCAAAAAATATGTATAAAATGCACTTGAACTAAAATTCAAATACTGTACTTATTAAAGTTACATATTTGTTTCAGACTGGTTGGTACATCACTGTGCATGTAGCTAACGTTCCCAGGGAGTTTATGGGTAAGTGAAGTTTTATTTCAAACATGGTTTCCTTCAGATATAGAAGTATATTGAAATTAATTAGGAAAGCCCCCCACCTAAACCATGGTTTAGAAATGTAATCTGGAAGTATTAAAAAAAATGTATTTGGTTAATTTTAAGAGTTTATTAAGTATTATTTCTGTTGTGTTTATCCAGTGGAGACTGTGGTTCATGAGTTAACTTCATAAATCTTACTATGAGTTCTATGCCAGGATACCTTTCCAAGAATTAGGTCACAGTGACCTATGCTTTGAGCTTTGACCTTAACTTTTGAAAAAGTTTATCTGGAGCATATCTTCTATACCATTTCACCTGTAGTAGCCAGATTTGGTTTACAAGGACATCTTGGGATGGCAGAGTGCAAGAATAAGGTCACTGTGACCTATGACTTTTGAAAAAGTTTGTAAGGGGCACATCGTCTATGCTATTTCACCTGGAAATAACCAGATTAAGTGCACAAGAACATCTTGGGTTGGCAAAGTGCAGAGTGCAAGAAGTAGGTCACTATGACCTCACTGTGACCTATGCTTTGAACAGTAGTTACATTCTGACAGAAGTGTACATTTTTGTAAATATAGAAATCATTACCAGTGGGGAACTTTTGATTGCCTTGCAACACTTAACCTTGTTGTGACAATGTTGTTGATAGGAAGCTGTGAATTGATATTGGCTCTAATGATGAATATGCCCTCATGCAAAATATGCAGAAGTTTTTTTTGTGTAGAAATTTCCTGGCATACAATAACAGTTCACGATACATATACATGTAATACTAATTCTGAACAAGCATAATCCAGTGTTTCCCTCTGTAGCTGAAAATGAAAATACATAGTCATGTAGATACATTTATGGTAAATGTGGAGCTGATTTCTTTGGAACTTTCTGTTGCAGAATCCTACAAACCTGGATCACCAGTGGTGCTGTTCGGGCTGTTGCAGCATGAACAGAAAATGTCCGTCTGCAACTTTGTGATCAAGCGTTGTGGAGAATCAAGATTTCCAATCAAGTCGAAAGAAAGACTTATATTTCATGCTGGTTTCAGAAGATTCTCTGCTTGTCCGATATTTTCACAACACACAAATGGGAATAAACACAAGGTAAACAGGACTACACTTTTTGAACTATACTGATATCACAGAAAAGGGAAGGGTGTTATCTCGTATAGTCAGTTATCTTTCGGACACCTGGTACTAAAGCAGGAGATTTCCAGGCATTGTTGACATGACATAAGTGCATTCTGTCATGAAGTCATTGTATTTTTGATGTGAGGTCATACAGTTATTTGGCTAGGGAATCCTTTCATCTCACTCTCGAGGTTAGACAAGGATATCTCACACAGGACAAAAGCAATACCCCTGTCCAGGGTATAAGAAAACCATGTCTGGTAGCGACAGTGTAGAAATATAAACCTCTTGCAATACCCTAATGAGTCAAAGCTTTTATGATTATTACTTTTTTTCGAAATTTGCCTAAAAAAGTTACATGCTGATTTAACCAGCTAAATTGTTCAAATAATGTACTTCATTTCAAATGGCTCCTGTTCTTACCTTCCAGTTTGAGAGATTTCTATACCATGATGTGGCTGCCATGGCGACCATCTATGGTCCAATCATGTTTCCTCCATCACCGGTGCTTGTGTTCAAGGAAATGGGAACAGGTAAAGAATTTATTTCTCAACTTCTTGTGTTTATAATCAGACCAAAATTATCTGTCATATTGATCTTAATGTGGAATGTTCAAAGTTAAAAAAAATCTGTTCACAATTAGTGAATACATTACAATATAGCCAGTGAAATTAAATGGTATGGTATGAAGATCCGTGTACATTATTAGATGCACATGCTCTGAATATACAAAAGCAGTAAAACTTTCTTATATTTTGTCATATCAGTACAAAGAAGTCAACCCTACTTACTTCCCTTTATAAGAAGTCGGCCCTACTTACTTCCCTTTATAAGAAGTCGGCCCTACTTACTTCCTTTTATAAGAAGTCGGCCCTACTTACTTCCCTTTATAAGAAGTCAGCCCTACTTACTTCCCTTTATACAAAGTCGGCCCTACTTACTTCCCTTTATAAGAAGTCGGCCCTACTTACTTCCCTTTATAAGAAGTCGGCCCTACTTACTTCCCTTGATACGAAGATGGCCCTACTTACTTCCTTTTATAAGAAGTCGGCCCTACTTACTTCCCTTTATAAGAAGTCGGCCCTACTTACTTCCCTTTATAAGAAGTCGGCCCTACTTACTTCCCTTTATAAGAAGTCGGCCCTACTTACTTTCCTTTATGAAAGTTTTAACAGAACGTTATTGATATTTATTTCAGGAGCACATGAATTGGTTGCCACTGGTTCTCTGTCATCGGTCAACCCCGACCGTGTGGCGGTGAAGCGTGTCGTACTGAGTGGATACCCATTCAAAATCAACAAACGTTCTGCTGTCATTAGATACATGTTCTTCAACACAGGTCAGTGAAATTATTACACCATTGTGTCAAATTACTGTTCCATGAAAGATACCTTTTTGTAACCAGTGTATTTAAAGTTGTGATCATCATTACAAGTCACAATGTTCAGATTGATTGTAGAATTGGATTCCTTGTAAACAAGACCCAGTTTATATTCAATAATTATGTAACATGTAACAGTAAAAAGGCCAAAGTGATGGCTTGTTTCTTTATTTCTGCTCAGTTTGATGAAAAAAACATATTGTTTTACATAGTTAGGCAGATCATATGATAAACAGAATCTTTAACTAGTCCCATTCCATAATGACTTTCATCAAACTCTCTGTAGCTTGTTTCTTAAAAAATTGATATGCTTTTTGATGTGATATTTTAATGGTGAATATTCTGTTCCAGAGGATATCATGTGGTTTAAGCCTGTGGAACTGCGGACGAAATGGGGAAGGAGAGGAAATATTCGTGCTACCCTTGGTATGTATAGAGTTTTAATTAAAAACGGAAGACTCATCATTGTCCTCGTTTTATACCGGGAAATTAACGCCCAGTCAAAATGTTGCCCTTCGCCATGAAATCAATTTTCACATTTCATTACTATGTTTATTTTGCTGTTTACTTATATTCGCTGTTATGATAAATTAGCCTTCATTACAGAGGGTGGGGGGAAAAGACAAAAATTTAACTGCAGCGAAAATTTCCTGGTAAACAGTACATTGTAAGCGTAGATTCAGATTGATAATTACCTGGTAAACAGTACATAGTAAGCGTAGATTCAGATTGATAATTACCTGGTAAACAGTACATTGTAAGCGTAGTTTCAGATTGATAATTACCTGGTAAACAGTACATAGTAAGCGTAGATTCAGATTGATAATTACCTGGTAAACAGTACATTGTAAGTGTAGATTCGGATTGATAATTACGTGGTAAACAGTACATTGTAAGTGTAGATTCAGATTGATAATTACGTGGTAAACAGTACATTGTAAGTGTAGATTCAGATTGATAATTACCTGGTAAACAGTGCATTGTAAGTGTAGATTCAGATTGATAATTACCTGGTACACAGTACATTGTAAGTGTAGATTCAGATTGATACACAGTTAGCTTTGATATTAATAATATTATTGAAGTCACCCTTATAATTCAGAGTGAGATTAAGGTTCCTTATTACTTTGTTTTGTAAACTGCACAGGTTTAAAAACATAGTATTTATCTGTGAATAGAAGTTTTGATGTACGAAAAATCCAGTCAAATAGGAATCAACTAACAGGAGAAGTGGGATATGACAGAAAACATTGAATTATCATGAGGTAAAAATTTACTTGGGAAATGAACAGAACATTCAAGACATCAAGGACTGTATTAAAACAGTTTCACTTTACATAAAAATGTTAACCTCGGACATTAAATTGTTATCTTTGTTCTTCACTCCAGGAACACATGGCCACATGAAGTGTGTGTTTGATGGTCAGCTGAAATCACAGGATACAATATTGATGAACTTGTACAAGCGTGTGTTCCCCAAATGGACCTACAACCCTTATGTCCGTTGTCCTCCCTCTATCTGTGATACATGTGATGATGATGAAGATGAGGAGGAGGAGAAGGAGGGAGAGGACATGCAAGCATACAAGATGTTTGACTGAGGAACACACTACAGCCAAACAAATTGTACTACCCCCTGTGTTATTGACAGGCAGATCTCAACCTGCAGGACTGATCCAGTTCAAGACTTCAATAATAAATTATTTATTCTTAACTTCACATTAATTCGGTAGACAGTGTTTTTCTTCGTTCAACAGGTATAATTGATTGAAATAATTTTCTGAAATATCTTAAAGAATTTATTATAGACATCATCAAGTTTATTTGTCACAAGAAAAGTGTTGATGTTTACCAATGTGCAGAGACTTTGAAATCTGGTCATTAATCATAAATGTGGAAAACAAACATGAGTGGAGATATATATGTCCAGTGGGGAAGTAACATCTCTGCAAGAGTGGTAAGAATTCCTTTGACAATAGTTATTCTAAACTGAAATGTGTTACAATAGTACATCTTTAATAATAATAGATGTGACTAGTTAACATTTCCAGTACAATGAGTTACAGATTTATGACTTGTTGAAATCTGTTTGTGTCCATTACAACGCAATTATTTGTTAAATGTACATCAAATGTAAATACAATTTTAACTGATGCTAGATGCTTTTGTTATTATTTACTATTGATAGCTCACCTGGCCCGAAGGGTCATGTGAGCTTAAGCCATACTGCAGCGTCCGTCGTCTGTGCATCAACTTTTCTTTTAAACAATTTCTGAAGAAGAACTGGATGACCTAGGGTCAGGTTATTCGGCCAGTAGGTACCTGGGATGGAGTGCTATAAAGTTTCCTCATTAAAATAACCTTGACCTACTTTCAAGGTCACAGGGGTCAAACATGTTAAAAACTTCAAACAACAATATCCTTAGACCCATTTGGAATAAAGTCATGATACTTGGGTAATGCTATGAAGACCAGTAGTGCGAATCTTTTTCTTAATAACAGTAATGAGGTCAAAGGTCAACTTTAAGTGCTTTTCAGTGGTCAAATGTCAACATGGGTTAAAAGCTTAACAATCTTCTTCTCAAGTCCCATAAGGCCCAGGGTCATAATATTTGGCCAGTAGGTACCTGAAATGGAGTGCTATACAATTTCATCATTAAAATGACCTTGACCTAGTTTCAAGGTAACGGATCAAATATGTTAAAAACTTTAAACAATGATATCCTAAGAAGCATTTGGTCGAGAGTCATGATACTTGGGTATGCTATGTACACCAGCTGTGCAAATCTTTTTCTTGAGTACAGTAGTGAGGTCAAATGTCAACTTCAAGTGTTAGCCGGAGTCAAAGGTCAACATGGGTTAAAAGCTTTAAAATTAAAATTTCAAATTTCAAACAACAATATTGTAAGAAGTATTTAAGAGATGTTAAAATGTCTTGTGTTTTTGTTACCAAATTTGGTCTGAAGTTACCGATATGTCAGTTTCTTGTAACAAAAGAAACAGGTGAGCGATACAGATCCTCTGGGCCTCTTGTTAAATTATGTATACATACAAGCTTCCTAGATCCAGCCACTGAAACCTGTCACTTGTCTTTATCCTCACCTTTACATATTCTGTTCCTAAATAAGAAATGGGCTGGCACATGTGAGAAGTGAATAAAGTTGTAGTACATTTGTATTCACAGTTCTACCGTTAAAGTGAAAGTAAACACACTGTGATAAAAAAGGAAGTAAATATATATATTTGAGTAGCCATAAACCAACAAAGAAACATGAGGCACATGAAAGTGATCAATGCATTTTTATAAGTGTACACTTTAAAATCATGTTTTTCAATCAATGCAAATAAAGTTATAAACACATCTATTTTTTTGTATTTAACAAATATGACTTGACTTCTATAAAGATAGGTTACAAAGAAACCCAATTTATTCAACAAGACCACTTGTGCTACCCAAATCATTAACAGGAAATATTGTTGTTTATTTTCCAATGGTGATCCAGTTTTTCTGTGCTCTTCAGGTGATCGTCCATTAATCATGGTACATTTTAGGGGGGGGGGGGGGTCAAAGTTCAGTAACATTGGGGCAAAGACATCTTTATAACAGAAATGTCCTTCTTTCATTTTGAATCCTAGCATACAATATTCATTAAAACAAAGAGTCTATTCCAGTTGTCAGGGAGATTCCTTCATTTGCTGCTCAAACATTTCACGCAGAACATTCATACTGTCGGAGAATCTCAGCTCATTCATAAATCCAGCATCGCGCCATCTGGAATGTAATAGGAATATTGTTCAGTACTGAAATTACATAAATCACATCCAAGGCAAGAGATAAGTTCGTAAATGTTTATCTAAACATTCTAGCAATAATCTGTAATATCAAATAAAGAAACCATATAGTTTTGAAAGCTAAATTCTTGTCTAGTCATGAAGTTGGTCAAAAGAAGTTTCTAACCAACAAAGGACACCAGCTTCCTTTAGACAAGTCTATAGGTTGTGAGGTATGACGAGCAGTCGCGATTAAGATCGTATTACACAGAAGGGCCATATACAGCTTGATTTAAACATTCTTTCCTTGCCGTGGTAAATCTATGCTATCCTTTGAACGGTGGAGAGATTACAAGGTACTTACGACTGTCGCACCATTTTCCATCGCTCCATGTGGCTCAGTAACAGGTGTTCAGGTGGTGGGGCCGTGTCTTGGTCCTATCAAACAAAGAACTCATTATAAGAAATATCATAAAAGTCAAATAAAGTGACAACTTAAGGCAGCTGCTTTCAGCAGATAACTAGTCTGAATGGATTTGACCTGGATATCATTATTTTCTCTCTCAAACATTAACAATTTGTTGCTCATAAATTCTTTCAATCAGATCTTGACAAATATACAAATCTTTCTTACAGATTTACAAAATATTTAAGCAGAAATTCTTGAGAGAAAATGAATTGATATCATGATTGAACAATAAAATGGCTAATCTCGGATAGACTGAAGGAGATAGTAATTCTGTAGTCTGCTTTCAGTAGTCGGAGACTAAAAACAAGAATACTCCCACCTAGTCTAGTCCAGACACGTCTAATAAGTGTTCAGTGACAGAACATTTTTATCTTTCACCTCTTGCTGTGACCTTTCATGTAACACTAAACACATTAATAAATGTAAGACAAGTGCTAACAATTGTTCCGATCAATCTATTAACAACAAATAACAGTTAAAACTCACAGCATCAATGTCGAGTTCCTCGTCCGGCTGGGGGACAGGCATGGGAATACGGTAATCCTGTATGACATCAGGGTCGGCTTTGATAGGGTCTGGTAGTTTGTACACATCGGGAAATATATCCTCCTTGAACAAAATAATTACAATTTATACACTCAACTATAACTGTCATCCGGAGGATAACTAATACCCCGCAGATGCCGTTAGTTTATACATCATTTATTGACCTTGACCTAAACTTTGGTGGACAAGTTAATTCGCATAAAGGACCGTGACTGGCTTAAAAACTTAGTGTTGAAATCTGAAATCAAAATGCCGGTGCACAACTACATAATATACTGGTCATTCAAGTGAAGTTTCAATAAAATCTGCCGGGTAGTTAAGATTGAGTTTTCCGGACAAGTTACTGTGGACGACACATACATACAGACAGACCGGGTGATTCCAGTATACCCCCCTAACTTTGCTGCGGGGGTATATTAAATAATTTAATGTGTATATTTATATTCTTACCTCTTGAGTAATTATGTTATACTTTTGAATTTGATTTTTTTTGATAATTGTCTGTATAATTCCTCTATTGAATTTTGTTGTTTTGGTGGAAAATTTTACAGGAACACAATAAAAGCAGCTGTGAAATGAGACGGGCAGATTTCTATACCTCCTCCTCCTCCTCACTGTTGGTCGGTGGTTCTGGCTCAGGGGTTGGAGTTCTATCCCTTGTCCCCAAAGATCTGTTATGAGGCTGGTTTTTGAGCCAGGCCCTACATACAGGGTAAAGTGCAGCTTCCTCATCAAACTGAGCCAGGTCTACACTGCGGTCAAACAGCTTCATCACATATGTATCTGTAATAGACATCAAATAATACTGTAAACACTGCAGTGATTTGAAAACAAAACAATTCCTTCTCAACTCTTTTTTTGTTTGGTTGGGACTGATCTATGTTACTAAAAACATTTGGAAATTCTGAGATGAAATCAAACACATTCAAAATTGTCATTTTCAAGATTCCTTCCTTGAGATTATAAACAAATATTAATTAATACATTATTTTTTTAATAGAATTTACTTCAAAGAAACCAGATACGCTTAAAATGGCATGTCTATATATATACTACATACGATGATACTGGCTACCGTCCATTGCTTCATCGTCTTTCCTCTTTCTTTTCCGGCTGATTCTGACAGTGCTACGTTTAGTTGGTGACAGAATGATGGCAGGTTCACTGCAATAAAAGGGAAATTATTATAACTATGTACTAGTTACAGATTTACAGTGAATAAAACATTAACTTACACATTATTTTATACTCCGACAAAGAATAAGATTCTTTTCATCATAGTAAATTCTGATATCCTTTCTATAAAGAGTACTTAATTTAGAAATAAAAAAGACGACAAAAAAGGTAAAAGTGAAATTCATATGTTCAAATTGATAAATCATCTTCAGATGATCACAAAAATTCTAAACATGTATTACAAACTTGACTAGTTTCATGTGAATCTGAAATTCAATATACATTTCATAACTTATTTATATCATACCTCTGCAACATTTCTGCTGGTGTACTCCCATCCTCTTCATCACTCGACAGATTTCTGTAATAGTTAACGTAACACAGTGTTCATTCATCTCTGATAGAACTTTCAGATGAACAATGTAAATACAGAAGCTCAGAACAGAAGAAACTAAAATATTGGGAGAAGACTCAACACAAGTCCAGTGTAGGAAGCCACTCTTAAATACTAGTACCTATTCACAGGACACTAGCTAACGATCAGTATACAGGCCTTGGTGCCCACTCATTGTTTTACATGTTCAATGTTCATAAAGTGACAGAACTGTAATTAATGATTCCTCTTCTTAACTCATTCGCCCCTTAAATTCCATAATGAACTATTCCAACCTTTGAAATGGAAGAGTTCAAATGTGTCTTCAGGGGTGAATGAGTTGAAGAAACAATAGATACTGATGAAGGATCTGTTATAAATTATTTAACCTTCTTTCATCTCTACTCACTTTGATGTTCTAGTTCTTTGAAGTATATTGATTTAGAGTTAACCAAAGATGCCATGCTGTTTGAGTTAACTCACTATTAATCAGCTCTAGACCTATATGTTCAATGTTCATAAAGTGACAGAACTATACTTAATGATTACCCTTCTTTTAACTCATTCACCCCTGAAATTTCATAATGAACTATTCCAACCTTTGAAATGGAAGAGTTCAAATGTGTCTTCAGGGGTGAATGAGTTGAAGACTTCAATTGTATACTACAGGAAACTTTGTGTCCAGATTCACACCCTTGTTATGACTGCTGTTGGACAACAAGTTCTTATTTCTGCTGTAACTATCTCACATGACATCAATTTTTTTTATTTTTTTTTTTACACATTTCACATTTGTACAAAGGGGTTGTTCATATAAATCTAAGTATTTTCTGTCACCTCATCTTCTTGAAAAGTTGCCTTATTATCTATTTTCCATAGCAAACCAGAGGTTTGTTATTTCATATTTAGAACCCATAATTCAGGGCTCGCACTGACATGATTGCGCCATCAAGTGCACCTGTAGTGCACAAATTATTTGGCAAAACTGAATCAAGAACCAGAGTCAGCCCTGATAATTCCATAGTAAATGTTGAAAATGTTGACAAGCTCTGACATTTCCAGTCCCAAATGGCAGACTAGTGAAATTATACACCCCTGTGGAGTGTGGACACTGCTCCTGTCTCATCACATCTTTACAAATACAAAATTGAAACCCATTGGGTGAGAAATATTCATATACTGTACCAAGTTAGGTTAATATCTATATCAAGTCATATATAAGATATTAATTTGATGAAGATTTGACCATGTTCCCAGGTAGTATGGCATTGGTGAGTATCTCCCCTGAGAACATAATTTTGCCCCCTCAACAGTACATCATCAAATGACAAGATCTTGACTTACCCTTCACCTTTCTTGTCGACTAAACTTTGAAGTGTAACACCAAACCGGATCCTGGCAGATGTGACTTCAGCTAAAAATAACAGAAATAATAACATAAATTACTTCATTATAGTTCGTCTGATATACTCCGAGTATGACTATGCTAATGAAGTAAGGAAAGCCCTTGACATAATGGTGGCAGTAGAAAATTACTCCTTGTTATAAAACTACCATGTGGTTACATTGTGGTAAACAGTCAGAATTTTTACAATATGCCTTCCAAAAAGTATAAATGTTAATTTCATTGTGGAATGTATAATTACCTAGCTACTTGTTCATGGCAATAATAACCTCCAACAACAAGGAATTCCATAAGCTGATTTTACAGAACAGCAATGTTGGGATCAGTCAGCGACTCACTTGATGAAATTGGTATGTTAATAGTGCTGGTGGAAGATGCCGTGTCATTTTCATCACTGACAGTAACACACAATATTATCTCGAGTATTAGGGAGTTTTATGCTATGTAATATGAAGACCTATTTATCGACTGAGCCAGTGATGATCTTCCATCTTATAGTTATAATACATATTGCCGGTAAAGGATATAGTAAATATATCCTAAATGAATACAGGGGTTTTGCCAGATATTTCGGGAAAGGGACCCCAAGCAAGAATCGGGAAAATATCATCGCATTTGGCAAACATTGGGAAAAATCATCAGTGTTCCCACGAGTACAGGTCTGGGAAAATATCATAAGTTTGGAAAAACAAAACCTGCAATGTGATTAGAAAAACATTTCTAGCTGTTTAATTTCTTACAGTACAATGTATAGCAATAAATAAACACATCAATTTTCAGTGTTTTTGTGTATTCAATTTCAAATTTTCATTATTTATGTATTTTGAATGCTCCTTCATGGACAGTAATACTTTAAAAGCTGCGCATATAACGACTGGAAACTTGTATAAACATGCTTTTTAATCCAATTTGGAAAATAAAGACTGAAATAGGGAAAATTCAGAGTCATTTTTCAATTGGGAATGGGTCCCTGTACCGGACCCTATAAACACCTGGCAAAACCCCTGGATGATTGAGGTAACGTAGAATCATTTGGAATGTAATAAACAAAAGTGGATATAATCTGTAACTACAAATGATGTTCAGGATTTATCTTTGAACTTTTGTCAGGAACTTTTCAAAAAGATTTTAGCGTCAAGCCCACAGCTATCGACCCTACGTTTTCTTTATGTGTTCCTCACTGCATTATCACGATTTAGTATGACTTCTTGGTCATAATCTGTAGTGCCATGTAGCATGATTGGTTAAGTTGTCATTCAAACCTCCACTGCATTTAAACAATACTTAAGTCTTGTAATTATTGATACTTAAGTTGGGGAGTGGGATACAATACGGCCAATAATACTAGTCACTGTCAGCATGGCCAAACAGATTGATACTTTACTACTGAAACTGACCATTTTACATTTACTTTTATAATAGGATACACCGGGATGGGTGCAGGGCTAATATCAGTGAGCCAGCCCCCACAAGATTGAGTCTGGGGAATACCTTTTTGGGAGCCAATAAAGACTTCAGTTCCTGTATTGACATTTGCTGGTATACCAGACAGTATTGCTGAACTTGTTACATTTAAAAGCAGAAAAACTCATCTGTCTGCATAAACGGAAATACGACTCTTACTGCCAACAGTAACGCGTCCACAAGCACAGGGGCATGAGAGTAAATCGATCCTGATATGTGGAATTACTGTGTGGTCTAGTATGGTAATGGAGAGTTTTTGGGGGTTAGGATTAGCAATAGGCAAATGTAGATTTCATATAATAATCATTAAAGGATTCGATTTTTACAGATACTCCAATCCAAGCACATGCACAGCAGCAATAGACCTAGTGTAAATATTGATTCCCAGGTCCCTGTGCAAAATCAGCAGTGTAAGTTTGCATCTTCTGATCTGCACCGAAGAAGCGGCTACAGTTGAGAACTAAGTACGAAATGGTTCTTTCGTTCACTTAACAATCATTACCAAGTTTAGATGATTTTCCTGACATGGTGAATGGAGTCGGGGTATGTGCTAGTAAAAGGTTAAGGTGGTACACAGACTCTATTTCAGATTTTCCGCCATTGTTGGTCAGACCCAAAGCGCTTTGTTATCTGGAATGTGATTCGCTGTTGAAAACCTGACACTTTAGTAAACGAACTTTGATTGGACTTAACATTACACAGGAAATAAAATTATGTGGACGTAAACATTGATCGCCGAAAAGATGAAAATTGCGAAGAAGAAGGCGTAAACGACAATGAACGGAGACACAGATGAGGGAAAGTATGTTAACAATGAAGATACGTTAACAATTAAAAAAAATCAATGTTTTCATTGGCAACATCTAAGTCCGTGATTCTATTTTTAGTGAACCATGATATTTGTATAGTTGACCCAAACTGGTCCATCCATAGGTGGTGGGCACGTCTATTAAAAAAATAAAATGAATATATAATCTAGTTTTATATATTCAATTTTTTTTTTTTTTGATAGACGTGCCCACCACCTATGGTCCATCCAACAAAATCAGACGACAAAGATAATATGAACTTGGATATATCTGACAAAAAGAAAGATTGATGATTGCGACGTTTGATTTCTTCTCTTTTTATATAATTTTGAGCGTTTTTTTTTTCGAGAAATAGGTATATTTTTGATTCAGGTGTCATTAATTTTACGAATACATGTATTTGTATCGGAGGAGGTCCTGTTTCGGTGCTTTAATCGTTGTGTGCATATCGTGCATGTTTGTTGAAGTCGTCGTTTTTTCATAGTAAAAATATCTGACTTTTATATATTTTAAGATTTTTTTGATGCCCAATATATTAATACAAAATATGATTGAATGTTTGTATAAAATGTTATTGATAAGCTCTTGTTTTTTTTTACAGGAAAAAAGAAAGTTGTGACCTATATGTAGATGTAAAATCCTCACAATGGCCTATTATCTACTCACCTGAGTATAACATTGGATTCCTGGGACTGGAGAAACTTCATCCTTTTGATGCTGGGAAATGGGGGAAAGTTTTCCAATTTTTAAAAGGTATTAATATATATGACAATATCATCAAAACACATAGTGATAATGGCCATTTATATAGTGCCATATCCTGCTGAAGCTAGCAGCTTTAGAGTACTTTACAATATATTTAAAGGACATACTAAAAATATAAAATGTACATGAAAAAACTACATACAATAATATAACTATAATAAAATGTGTATTATAAAATACTTCGCCCAATTTTAAAAGATATACACAGTACGTACAGTGTATCATCTCTGGAGATGTGTATCCATTTCACTGTCAGGTGAAATATGAATATGTAAATTTGTTTATTGGTTTATTGGTTTGTAAAACAACTCAGATTTAAACACCACAGTTGTTTTAATTGATTGACTGGTACCCTAAAATCGGATTTGACAAAGACTACTACACATACTACACATACCATACTTTTAAAGGGGGATAGGCTAGTGGATTTCCACACATAGGTAAAATGATTTTATGAGAATTAACACATTGGTGTATCACGGAAAAGGTTCATTTATCAGGAATGTAATATATATTTGTCATAATTAGTCAGTTTTAAACGGGCCTGACACTATGGTACTTTTAAGGACTTAATGTTTTTATCATAAAATGTACAAAAAATTGACATTGTGAAAATGTATTTAGCTAATGTTAGGATTCAGCTAAGGCCCTGTACTATGTGTATACAATTATATGTCTGGATGTTTAGTGTTGCTACAGTATATATTTCAACACATGTATAAATATATTGTGATACAGACCATGGGATGATCCGAGATGACACCACAGTGAGACCACGAGAGGCATCAGAGGAAGATTTGTTGGTTGTCCATACCAAACAGTACCTTAATGATCTCAAAGTAAGGTCATCATATCCAACTGTATATACTATTGTCTGGGACTTCAAAATAATACATTCATGTCATGACCCATTCCATTAAATGCCATTGATCTCAGAGTAGCATATTCATGTCCTGGTCCTGCTAACTCTTTAAAGATTTCTGAAGTGTTCACCTTTAGTCTGTTACTGTCCTTATTAAACCTTCATACACCATTAGTACATTTACATGTAACTTAATAGTTTCAGCTTACCTGACCTATAATGGGCCATGTGACCTGAATTTTGTCATGGTATAGTGTCCATCGTCAACTTTTATTTTAAAAGACTATACTAGTCCAGAATGGCTGAAGTTATTTTGACCAAATTTGTATGGGGTGCCGTTTTGGTATTTATTCACAAAATGTGATATCATTAAATCGATTTTATGATATCATTAATTATTGTGTGATATCATAAAATCTAATTTATGATATCATAAATTATTTTGTGATATCATAAATTATTTTGTGATAGCACTAATTATTTTATGATATCACAAATTCTTTAAATGATATCACAAATTCCATTTTATGATATCATTAAATCGGGCTATTTTATGATATCATAAATTCGAATATATGATATCATTAAAAGAATTTGTGATATCATAAAATATATTTTTCTAAGGACTGCTCCCTCAGAAAGCGGACGTGGAATTAAAGAACGGTAACTCTGTTTGGATTGCCATTCGCGCCAATTTGACGAAGATGGATGGAATGGAATTGAAGGTGAGTTTAGGCCTAACGTTAGCGGTCTATATCAGAGAACGGTAGACCTGTTCAGACCAAAACGGGATATGATCTATCAATATATTCGTTCTACATTATTCAGTTAATTATTCTCGTCTCGGCAGCTCGGATCAGCACACCATTTAAGATAGACAATGCAACAAAACCAAGCGTTTAAATATACATCCTTGTTGTCCATAGACTAAAACTGAGATGGGGAGAACTCATTATTTCGTGCTAACAGTTTCTTATTTTATGATATCATTAATTCGAATTCATGATATCATTAAATCAGGCTATTTTATGATATCATGAATTAGAATTTGTGATATCATGAATTAGAACTTATGATATCATTAAAACGATTTTATGATATCATTAAAACGATTTTATGATATCATTAATTCGATTTTATGATATCATAAATTCCATTTTATGATATCAGAAATTCATTTGATGATATCATAAAATGGACTTTATGATATCCTTAAATACGTCTATTTTATCATATCATAAAATCGAATTACCGGGTAATGATTTCATAAAATGGATTTAATATCATATTTTGTGAATAAATACCAAAACGACGCCCCATAAATTTGTCATGTTTTGGCCTAAGGAGATTCAATGTTGGATGAATTAAGGTTGTGTCCTTGTGTGGGGACAGACGTGCGGGGCCTAATGGGGAAGGGATTTAAATCTTACTAGGGTATTTAGAAATAAAGGACATTTTTGAAGGAAAATTGCTTCTTGAGGATGGATGAAAAGATTTTAATTTAGCATGAAAGGTGTGCTCATTCCCTTCCCGTAGGAAAGAAAGACAGGGTACAAAAGGGGAAAACAATGGGCTGTTAATCACCTCTGGTGATCACATCGTGGCCACTACCAATTGAAGATTTTCAAACTCGCTTGAATCTAAGATGGCTGCTCTTTGATTAGCTGTGATGTTTTCAACATCATATACTTTCATTATGTTGATTTTGATTGATAACACTTTTTTTACACTTTACTGTTTCTCCCATGGCCCTGACCAAGTGTTCTTATGTTTTGGAATCAAGTCACTGTTTAAGATTGCCATCTATTCTCTGATTGTCGGAGACATTTTCAATTTCTTTTCAAATGTCACCTGGACAACTTAAGCAAAAGTTAATTTGAAATCAACAATGCTCATGAATTTTTATAGTTTACTAAATCTCTATTCCACTAGATCAACTTAATGATGTATAAATGTTCTGACCAAGTATCAATATTATAATTGTCTAATTCAAATTATAAAAGCAACAGGTGGGCTTTACAGGCTCCATGGACCTCTTGTAATATTTAGGCACCAATCATCAAATTTAATGGATTTAAGAATCATCATGGTGTTTTGTGCATTGTTTCCTCCCACAGCTCACTAACATTGTGGAGGGGATAGAGGAGGTACTATTTGTCACTCATTCAATCTTACATTCTGTAGGGTCCCCTCACACCCTCTGTGGGGTAACCTCGTCCCCGTGCTTCACTTTGCATTTTACCTGTCTCCCCGCTTCTTCCACTCCGCTTGATTTGTGTTGTGGAACATGCAGTATTTTGTTCTGTTGTAGAGATAAGGAAGCACAGGGACCAGACACCTGATAATTTATAAACTATACCACATCATATTCAGTGGTTGTTGTAAAAACATTCTATTATCAAATTGTTTCAATTTGTTCTCAACCTCTTTGAGTATAAACGTGATTTTCTCATCATGCTGATACTATTTATTATAAAAATTAATACTAATAAATTTCTTTGTCATAAAAAGAATGTTTTCTTGTATGGCTTCCTACAATTGTTTTGGTAATTCTTATATGTCAAGTCCCTGTGTTAATAATACCGTAATAGAGCCTTTTAATCTGCAAACAGTTTCAAACAAAATCTTTTGTTCATGTATATGTATGCATTACATTATGTATAGAATATTTTTTTATAATAAATATTATAGAAATTTTGAAAATATGTCTTGTTTATGTTGATATGGTTTTATTTGTAGATCTGAAATTTCCATAGTGTGGCATATATAGACCAAACACTTTATTTTATATTATTAGAATCCACAGTATATTGTAGCTATAGATTGCATGACATAGTGTGTATATATTCAATAACCCTATCCTCCAAAGACGTTTGTAATTCACTGGCTATAATGAGTGTTTCAGTAAAAGGAAACTCCTTTAATTTGTTCTGGGTCGAAATGGTGAAGGTTTGACTCCTGATGAGTGAAATATTTCAGTGCTATTCAGTATCTTACTTTTATTAGTGTTGTACCGTGTCATGCTGAAATGATACAATAAAAATGTCTTATACATCTGCCCTTAATGTATAAAATATTATAGGGGCGAGGCACTGTCACTTAGTGCTTAAACTGTCTGATATACATTACTGTGGATTCAATCAATATAACAAACAATTGCAATGTGTGACCTATTTGATCAGTACCTAGCATCATACAACTGTTGCGAGAAGCTGCTTCCCCATTTACCTATAAAGTTTAATGAACATCACGAGCAAATATTTATTTTTCATACCCAGGACGCACTTGTTCACAATCCCATTTATGAATGTTGTACAAATCGTATTGATGAAGTTGTACACAATTTAGATTAAAAGAGAAATTATCTACATTTTAAAAGTTACATCAATATAGAGGAAAATAATGTAACTTAATCCAAAAACACTTCCTGTGATCCTTGTGTTGTAGATAGTTTACATATTGTACTGTATGTGGTTCTCGTGATGATATTATATGGTTGCTATCAAAAATGAACCAATTTAAAGGGCCATAACTCTGTGCATTGTGGAGCATAATACCAAATTTCAGTACACATTATACAACTTTCCTAAGATACATCGAAGAATTACAAGTTTGGTAAATGAAGGGACTTATAATTTATTCATGCGAAACAACCGGTTTGTCTAGTTTTAAATATAACATTTTCAGGTATAAATCCTGGCGGACATATTAATGTTTATGCAGGCCTTGCAAGGCTTTGTCAAGGCTCGCCTGAAATCAGCATCAGATTACTAGGTCTGACCTTGTTTCATAAACGAATACCTTAGGTCCAACCATTTGGATCGCGATAAACGAAGACTGCCTAGTACCAAAGTTACAAAAGTATATATGCACAGGAAAAAATTGGCATAAAAAAAAATGCTGTATATGATAGCTCTCTGATATTGTTCCTGTTTTATAAATGGTTACCATGCTTTATAATACAGTGTATTTTTTTACTGGAACCTCAGGTGTTCATTTTACCTAAGTGTTAGTGTGGCACAGTCACTGCCTTTACATCCTTCCTAATACTGCCCTAAGCCTGTCATCATGTTGCATATTATATTTTTTGTGACCTCTGTGTGTGTATATATATTATACAAGAGGATTAAGTATCTAACAACATGAGTCTCCCTTTGGTGTTATCTGACCCTGAGTAAAATACATCTGTAACATGTGTGACCGGGTAAGGAGATTACACTTGGAAGATTACACTGGGAAACTGTTGTTGAGAAATATGGAAATTAATTGTCAGCATATCGTGCACTGATTCATCATTTGTTAGAGTACACCAGTATAATTTCTTGCTATTTTTCTGTGTCAGTTTACCTTATCAGCCATTCAAATGAATTGGCCCAGGCCAGGGATTTTTAAGAATACCTGATGCATTTTCCCTTCTTCCTTAGTTGTACATGTTTCATTTTATACTGATCAAAAGAAAAATGGCTGCAAGATGGCAGTCTTGGATTTTTACAGTTCAAAGTTATAATCTTTATATCTCGAAAAGTGATTATCAAATCTTTATCGTTTAAAGATTCCCCATGGTCCTTAGTTGACCATATTTCATTTTGATGCGGATCAGAGGAATACAATTACTTCCAGGTGGTAATCTTTGATTTTAAAGAAGAGTTTTAATAGCTCTATCTTCAGAGTTTCTAGACAGATCGAGCTATCTTAAATTCAATATAATGTAATCCCCTTGATCTTTAGTAATGAATGTTTCATTTTGATACTGATCTGTGGGTTTTGACAGTTTTAAGTTTGTTATGGCTATTTTTTTAAGAATGGCTTGCAAAACTTTTGAAAATTTTACATGTATAGGTTTCCCTTGGTCTTTACTTTTGCCTGGTTTTTTTTCACAACTAATTGGAAGAAAAAATGGCTGCTTATTTGGAATTTGTATGGTTACTGTTATCTACTTAAAGTTATAATAAGTCATGATCCTAGCTGTTTGTCCTTAGAACTGCATGCTCCAAATTGAGATGATCACAAAATCTAGTCTAGAACAAGCCTCTCAAAGATCATGTTGTAACTTGGTTTGCATGATCCCCTTTGAACCTGTACATACATTCGTGTTCAAGAATTAAAACAGAACAGATAGATTAGCTAATGCTGTTCCTATTGTTTGGGTCTTTATTTTAAAATAGTTGAATGCAGTTTGCCATTGTTGCATGTCCTGTCCAGTCTTTTATTCTACAATATTGCATCCATTTAGATGTGTATTGAAGCTATGTATTAGATAGTATAGTCAGTGGGCTGTTTGTCAGAAGTTATGTATTAGATAGTATAGTCAGTGGACTGTTTGTCAGAAGCTATGTATTAGATAGTATAGTCAGTGGGCTGTTTATCAGAAGTTATGTATTAGATAGTATAATCAGTGGGCTGTTTGTCAGAAGTTATGTATTAGATAGTATAGTCAGTGGACTGTTTGTTAGAAGTTATGTATTAGATAGTATAGTAAGTGGGCTGTTTGTCAGAAGTTATGTATTAGATAGTATAGTTAGTGGACTGTTTGTCAGAAGCTATGTATTAGATAGAATAGTCAGTGGGCTGTTTATCAGAAGTTATGTATTAGATAGTATAATCAGTGGGCTGTTTGTCAGAAGTTATGTATTAGATAGTCAGTGGGCTGTTTGTCAGAAGCTATGTATTAGTTAGTATAGTCAGTGGGCTGGTTGTCAGAAGCTATGTATTAGATAGTATAATCAGTGGGCTGTTTGACAGAAGCTATATATTAGATAGTATAGTCAGTGGGCTGTTTGTCAGAAGCTATGTATTAGATAGTATAGTCAGTGGGCTGTTTGCAAAAATTCTTGGTCTTGTGATGAAAAGGTTCTCATATGAATTTACATTTCCTATGATTTATCATTTTTCTTTTAAATTTAAGCTCCTTAGAGACTTGTTAGAATGAAAATTCTCAGACTTATTTACAAAATTTCTTTTGTAATTATGAACACTATGTAAGATCTATTGTGTATTGTATGTGTGATCTAGAAAGTGTGTTTATTTTTCATATCATTACATGTAGGGACTAACTAGTTAATTAAGCTTTGATGGGAACAAATAAACCAAAGTGCTACAGAGAAATTGGTTTGTTTGTGTTTTACATCCTATTAACAGCTATGGTCATTTAAGGACGAGCCAGGATTTGGTAGTGGAGGAAAACCAGAGCACCTGGAGAAAAACCAATGACCTGTGGCCAGTAACTGGCGACTGCTCCTTGTAGGCCTCTGACAATTATCTAAAGTTCCCATTAAAGTTTTTAATTGGTTTTTCAAGTTTTGCACTATATCCAATGTAATAAGGCCAAACAAAACAAATGCATGTGTTTCCTGTAACTTATTTGAAAAATATAGGGTAGAGAGGTAGGTAGCAAATTTTGTTTCAAAAAATAAAAAATAATGTTATTTGGTTTATAAAGTAGGGAAGGCATCAAATGATTAGGTAGGTAGGGTTACTGGAAGCACAAAATGTTCTCTGTTTGGCCTAATCAATAGTCAAAGCATCATCATAAGTCCATTGTCGTATATTAGGATGCCACAGTTAATTTGCTGTGCAGTATTCATTTCTATGGTTTTCAAAAAATGGTATTTAGTATTTTTAGGAAAACTATGAAAAATGTATTCTATTTGTATAGTTATCTGAAATGTACTGCATTTGGTATTATTAAGAGGTGATTATGGTAAATCTAGCTTTCATTTACCTGATATTTCAAAATGAACTGAAGGGAAGATTTTCGTACCTGTACATTTATCTCTACCTGTCATGGTTCACTAATAAGTTGATTTCATGGATAATGATACAGCTACTTAAGACATTGATACTTATAACATTCTGTTAATTCAATTTGAAATGATAAAAGATGTAAAAAATTGTTTACAAAAAAGGCATTTCATGCACTGAAAACAAGCTCAGTATGATCATGGTCATTGCTTGTATTCATGCAATAGAGACTAAGTTTTAGGTCTGGTTTATACAGGTTTTTAGGTCACCTGAGACAAAGTCTCAAGTGACCTATTGCGATCGCCTTTTGTCCGTCGTCGTCCGTCCGTAAACAATTTACATTTTCGACTTCTTCTCCAAAACCCCTGAACCAATTTCAATGAAATTTTGCAGGGACCTTCCACGGACAAAGGTCAACAAAAATAGAGGCCGGTTTAGTCCCAAAGCCCAAGGGGCCTGAGGGGCGGGACCAAAAAGGGTCAAATTGACTAAAATTTCAAAAATCTTCTTCTC
>NW_018408548.1:400665-421440 GCF_002113885.1 Mizuhopecten yessoensis
ATGATACTTTGAATATTACATGTTAATAACTTGATTGGAATTATAACCTTGAGTTGACAGTTTGATACTTTGAAAATTTTGAGCCAGCCCTACCCCCAAGGGCTGTAGGGTGGGGCTCAAAGGAGTCAGTGTGCTAAAATTTCTTCATTTTCCTTGTTTAGAATCAGAGGTGCTAGTTTCAAATATTTTTTAGTCTGAAATCTGTATGCTAGATATTGAATAAGGTGGTTTTATCGTTTTTTGTCACTTTGAATAATATTTCGGGTAAAAACAAAATCAACTCTTTGTATAAATATATCAGGTGACCGTTAAGGCCCATGGGCCTCTTGTCTAAATATAACGATAGAAGATTGAGGTTAAACAATACTACGTATTGTAATATTAAATTCAGAAATAGAAACATTGCTTTATTTTTATTTAAAATGTATCTGATTTTCTTCTCTTTTATCCCTGATTTATGTGTAAAGGTTGAATGAGTGATGTTGTCACACTTGTAACTTCTAGTACTATATAACTTCTAAATTCGATGTTTATCAGATATTGTTCAACTTTTGAATTGATAATAATGTATAAATGCTGTTGAAATGTAATTTTAGTCTGGTGATTTGTATTTTGCTTCATCTCTAGATAGTAGAAGTCATAAAGATACATGTGTTATTGTTTATCACTTAACTTTCACAAAAGATTAATTTGTCACATTAATTCTCACGGAGACTTATTTGTGAAATTAGATATTCCTCAAAGAACAATTCCATAAATAAACAATACCAATTTGGAAACAGCATCCTCTCAAGTATTTGTTAATAAAACCTACAGGCCTACATAGTTTGTGAAAAAAAATACATGTGAGAGGAAAATAATTTACTGATAACTCCATTTTATCTCCATATATCTGTTAATACTTTTGAGAAAAATTCTTATTTCTTATATAATGCTTTATTAACAGACAGTTAAAATTCCATTGTTTACTTGTTTCAGAATGAACATTCTCATAATGTTCCAAAGTACGATCCATTTATCTCCTTGTCAATTAACATGAAAATAAATACTCAAAGCATATAATTTACAATGAATTGTACATATTTCCCCTGGGATACTTTTAAAATACAAATTAACATCTATTGAAGTGTTATCTATCACAATTCTATCCATCCTACAAGTGTGTCCTTGTCTCTTTGTAGTGGAGTGTCAATGTGGCCAGTATCACAGAGGTTCCCCCTGTGGCCCTCATCCCAAACTTCATCGTACAACGTAAAGTTCTGAGGCCTTTCCGGTACCAAACTGGAGGTACTATACTGGTATGTGTGCTGTACTGAGAATCTATCATGATTTATGTTCTACTGACCTATATCGACAGGAGTGTATCTGTTACAGACTCAATATCTTGTTTCTATTTCAGGCAGGAAAACTTGCCATGGACCGAGGGTGGGCAGTCAACATTGGGGGCGGGTTCCACCACTGTAGCTCCACCCGAGGAGGCGGGTTCTGTGCCTACGCTGACCTCACACTCTCAATCAAATTCTTGTTTGATAAAGTGGAGAACGTCTCCAAGGTCATGATCGTTGACCTTGATGCTCATCAGGTAAATTATACTGGGCTAATTCTTGAAGAGATTCTTCACTGTTTGATCTGAAATTTTCGCCACATATTACCATTTTAACAATTTTTGTAATCACCAATATCAGTACAGTTTTACATTGGTATGCCATACTGGACATACTCTGGAAACAAACTGTGAATGATCAGTTTAAATTTTCGTTTTTACTATAGAAGCCTGGAGAATAAATGTGCTTACATAATACACTTTCAGGGAAATGGCCACGAGAGAGATTTTATGACGGACGACCGAGTCTACATCATGGACGTTTACAACAGAGGAATATACCCACACGACGGATACGCAAAACGTAAGTTTTATATTTTAACCTCTCTAAATGAACTCAATAAGGTAATAAATTCTTATTACATTTGATTCTTATAAAAAAGTAAATCACATTGATTTATAAAAGGCATGTAAAATGGTGACAAATGTGAGATTTGAGTCAAAGGGCTTCACAATTTGAAACTTTTTACCATGAAATTAATTAAGCAAAAAAAAATTACAAAAAAGGAGACACAATTATGGATGCAGCGTGGTTGAGGTCTAAGTGCTAGGTCATCAAGGGGTCATAGGTTAAATCAGTGTAATGCTTGTTGTAAGGGACATAACTTCAAGAAGGTTGAAAATATTTTGACGAAATTTAACAAATGGATGTACTTTCATCATAACTACATGTTTTGTCAATTAAAACTCTCAAGTTATGTATCAGAAATGTATGCTATATGGTAATGTTGTAGCTTGTATCAGAAATGTATGCTATATGATAAAGTTGTAGCTTTTAGTCAAAGAATGTGGTAGAATTATTTCAGTTCGGAAAATAGCATGATGTGATGTGAGTTTTCCAGACAGATGGAGTTTAAATTTACTCATTCACCCCTGCATATTTTAACTGGACTTACCCAGTCTTTGATGTGGTAAGCCTCAAATGTGACTTTAGGGGTGAATGGGTTAATGAGGTGTAGTTCTCTACTATACTTTTATCTATATTACAGGAGCAATCAAAAGAAAAGTTGAGCTACAGCATTTTACAGAAGATGTCACTTACCTTGGTCTTGTAGATAGGTAAAGTATATTATCTGTTCATGTACAAAATTTAATCATGAAGCCAGATTTGAACTGATTTCTATGTTTTAATTGAAGTATGACATTTTATCTATACACTGAAACCTGATATTGAAGGAGGATTGGATATTTCAAGGTCTAAATAACTCAATTATTTTTGAGAAATATCTGAAAATCTACAAATTGTATTTGTCTATTGGAAATCATTTTGTATTTCGTTACATTTAGGTTTAATTCTGAATTTCAATGTTTTTTTGTGGTTTTTTTAAGTAAACAAGAGGAAATATGTGCTAAATTAATCAGGCTATTAATAACTTTGCCCAGGTGTCAGTTAAGTCAGGTTTCACTGTAACTTAACAAGAAAAATAATCTTAAACAGTTATTTCATGTAATTATTCAATTGATCAAATGCAGAAGTAAAATATAATTATCAAGAACCTTAAACTAAAATAAAACAGTAGTACTTGGTGTATTGTCTTCATACACTCAAAACCTTGATTCAACAGCCTCTAAACAGTAGTGCTTGGTGTATTGTCTTCATACATTCAAACCCCTGATTCAACAGCCTCTAAAAGTAGTGCTGGGTGTATTGCATTCATACACTCAAACCCCTGATTCAACAGCCTCTAAACAGTAGTGCTTGCATTGGTGTATTACCCTCATACACTTAAAGCCCTGATTCAACAGTCTCTAAACAGTAGTGCTTTGTGTATTGTAAAGCCCTGATTCAACAGTCTCTAAACAGAAGTGCTTGGTGGATTGCATTCATACACTCAAAACCCTGATTCAACAGCCTCTAAAAGTAGTGCTTGGTGTATTGCATTCATACACTCAAAACTCTGATTCAACAGCCTCTAAACAGTAGTGCTTGGTATATTGTCTTCCTACACTCAAACCCCTGATTCAACAGCCTCTAAAAGTAGTGCTGGGTGTATTGCATTCATACACTCAAACCCCTGATTCACCAGCCTCTAAAAGTAGTGCTTGGTGTATTGCATTCATACACTCAAAACCCTGATTCAACAGTCTCTGAACAGTAGTACTTGGTGTATTGTCTTCATACACTCAAAACCTTGATTCAACAGCCTCTAAACAGTAGTGCTTTGTGTATTGGAAAGCCCTTATTCAACAGTCTCTAAACAGAAGTGCTTGGTGTATTGCATTCATACACTCAAAACCCTGATGCAACAGCCTCTAAACAGTAGTGCTTTGTGTATTGTAAAGCCCTGATTCAACAGTCTCTAAACAGTAGTGCTTTGTGTATTGTAAAGCCCTGATTCAACAGTCTCTAAACAGTAGTGCTTTGTGTATTGTAAAGCCCTGATTCAACAGTCTCTAAACAGAAGTGCTTGGTGTATTGCATTCATAAACTCAAACCCCTGATTCAACAGCCTCTAAAAGTAGTGCTTGGTGTATTGCATTCATACACTCAAAACCCTGATTCAACAGCCTCTAAAAGTAGTGCTTGGTGTATTGCATTCATACACTCAAAACTCTGATTCAACAGCCTCTAAACAGTAGTGCTTGCATTGGTGTATTACCTTCATACACTTAAAGCCCTGATTCAAGAGTCTCTAAACAGTAGTGCTTTGTGTATTACCTTCAAACAAAACCTCACTCCCTGCTGGTTTCATACAACTCCAGTACAAATGGTTAAGCCTCACAGAGTTATCTCCCTTATTACTATGTTATATTATGCTTTGCTCAGGTTCCAACATAACTAAATTGTGTCAGCATCATGTAAGTGAGAGTGAGTCAATGCTTCTTGTTAAGGACAGATTGTGAGTATGACACTCGAGGGAACAGTTCTACCCTGTTACATCTAATTTGTTCTAAAGGACAGATTGTGAGTATGACACTCGAGGGAACAGTTCTACCCTGTTACATCTAATTAGTTCTAAAGGACAGATTGTGAGTATGACACTCGAGGGAACAGTTCTACCCTGTAACATCTAATTAGTTCTAAAGGACAGATTGTGAGTATGACACTCGAGGGAACAGTTCTACCCTGTAACATCTAATTAGTTCTAAAGGACAGATTGTGAGTATGACACTCGAGGGAACAGTTCTACCCTGTAACATCTAATTAGTTCTAAAGGACAGATTGTGAGTATGACACTCGAGGGAACAGTTCTACCCTGTAACATCTAATTAGTTCTAAAGGACAGATTGTGAGTATGACACTCGAGGGAACAGTTCTACCCTGTTACATCTAATTAGTTCTAAAGGACAGATTGTGAGTATGACACTCGAGGGAACAGTTCTACCCTGTTACATCTAATTAGTTCTAAAGGACAGATTGTGAGTATGACACTCGAGGGAACAGTTCTACCCTGTTACATCTAATTAGTTCTAAAGGACAGATTGTGAGTATGACACTCGAGGGAACAGTTCTACCCTGTTACATCTAATTAGTTCTAAAGGACAGATTGTGAGTATGACACTCGAGGGAACAGTTCTACCCTGTTACATCTAATTAGTTCTAAAGGACAGATAGTGAGTATGACACTCGAGGGAACAGTTCTACCCTGTTACATCTAATTAGTTCTAAAGGACAGATTGTGAGTATGACACTCGAGGGAACAGTTCTACCCTGTTACATCTAATTAGTTCTAAAGGACAGATTGTGAGTATGACACTCGAGGGAACAGTTCTACCCTGTAACATCTAATTAGTTCTAAAGGACAGATTGTGAGTAAGACACTCGAGGGAACAATTCTACCCTGTAACATCTAATTAGTTCTAAAGGACAGATTGTGAGTATGACACTCAAAGGAACAGTTCTACCCTGTTACATCTAATTAATTCTAAAGGATGCTCTCATTTTGATGTGTTTTACAGAAACTTGGACCAGGCGCTGAACGAGTTTACCCCCGACATCATAGTGTACAATGCAGGGACAGATATTCTGGAAGGGGACCCCCTTGGCAATCTGTCAATCACACCAGAGGTACATATCCATACCATCCTTTACACCACACTTGACATTTCTGACAACCTTGTAGTTTCTGTGTTTCAATTCTCTCTTTCTGTAATACATTTTATGATATGAGTATATGTTTATATTATGTTGAACCTTTTGATTAACGAGTGTATTTTAGCTCTACACCAGTTAAGTAGTAATTCTAAGACATAGAAATATCAATGAGTTTGGTCACTATATGTATACTGTAAAATGGGAAATATTCACTGCCTTTTATTTTTTGTGTCTTTTTCAATGATGGCAAAGTTATGATGATATTGAATATTATTACACGGTTTACCATACATAGTAATAACATGTTAATGGTGAAATCAACCCTGGATGATGATCGGTTTTCATAGTGAATATTTAATATACATTAATTTGGAAGAATTTGATTTAAGTCAGATCTCTCAAACTGCTTTGCTACCTTCACTTCTCACAGTATAGTTAACGAAGTAGTCTTCAGAGGTCTGAGTTTAATTGATTGGTTTTTATTCATTCACAGGATTTGGTTTAATGCAGAGATTATACTTGCACTGAACTCTAAATCATTCCCTGCTTTACTGTAGATAGTAAACCAACTGTACTCTATAAATCCTATCTAATCCTGAATAGAACTCTGTATATTTTCCTGACAAGACCTTCATCTTCGGCCCAAAATAGAACCTTTGTTATTCAAAAACTTGTGTACTGTGAACAAAAATATTTTCCTGCAGGTCAGTCTAGACAAGTTATATTATAACCCAATAGTCTATATAAGTTACAATTTACACAACTTTTACTGTTTCTGGCTTTTTGTCCAATTTTGGTTGTCGGGGTGAAACAGTCAGAACTGTTTTCCCGGTCAGAGCTAACTGTTACCCGGCGCGAATTTGATGCACAGAAATCTTCACACGAGAGACCCGCGTTCAAGCGTTTCGGTGACTGCGATTTAGTGTTGTATAAGCAGACAAAGCAATGGCAAATAGGTTTAGTAATACTAATACTAATATGTATTTGGTAATAAAACAATTGTTTCAATGCTATTTGGGAAACAGTCAAAACTATCATCCCTCGGTAGGGGAAGCCCTGTGGAACTATTTGCCCTCAGTCTAGCGGTTAAACAGTTCCCAAGGGCTTCCCCCTACTTTGGGATGATAGTTTTGACTGTTCCCCAAATAGCCATGAAACAATTGTATACTGTATATAAAAGTCACAGTTCATTACTATGGTGGTCAGTTTAGACAGGTTTTACTGTATATAACAGTTCCAGTACCTTACTATGGTGGTCAGTTTAGACTGGTTTTACTGTATATAACAGTTTCAGTTCCTTACTACAGTGGTCAGTTTAGACAGGTTTTACTGTATATAACAGTCACAGAACCTTACTATGGTGGTCAGTTTAGACAGGTTTTACTGTATATAACAGTTCCAGTACCTTACTATGGTGGTCAGTTTAGTCAGGTTTTACTGTATATTACAATTCCAGTACCTTACTATGGTGGTCAGTTTAGACAGGGTTTACTGTATATAACAATCACAGTCCCTTACAACGGTGGTCAGTTTAGACAGGTTTTACTGTATATAACAGTTCCAGTGCCTTACTATGATGGTCAGTTTAAACAGGTTTTACTGTATAGCAGGGGCATTCTGTCCGGTTTACACGGCATGTTAATTCTTGACCTTGTTTTGTATTACCAGGGAATCATCGAGCGGGACCAGATAGTATTTACGAAGGCACACTCCCGCGGGATTCCCATATTCATGGTGACCAGTGGAGGCTACCAGAAAACCACGGCACGCATTATTGCCGATTCCATCATCAACTTACGACAGAAAAACCTTATTGGTTGTGATGCTGCAGAACAAGAACCTGTTCCTAAAACAGGTATCCTTCAAAAATTTAAAAAATAGTCCCCCATTTTATGTTTCTGTTTCATTTTTGCCTGTAATGTATTTCTTTTGCCTATTTTGATGGAGTAGATGTGATAGTCTATGTGAATTCCATAGGGGTGTTTCAGGGATGTACCTTTATATATCAAAACAATGGTAAACACTATCTGTTTTTGAAATAGTTAACTTCATCTTTCCATTGTTTGAGTTTAAAGGAGAAAAACAGTGTATGTATTAAATATATAATAGTGTCCCAATGAGTGATATCTGTCATGTCTATCTAGCTAAAGTGGCTTAATTTTAAGGTTTACAGAAACACAAGATGTTTTGTATTTCAAAATTTCTAACAAGTAGTTAGATAAACATGATAACCAAACAATGCCAATCAGATACCTGTTTTCTCTGTCTCCCATTAATTTAATTGTATGTCTGAAAAAACTTATTCCGTGCACAAATATTCAGTTTATAATGTGAAAAATACACATCAAGTTATAAAGTCACAATTCTAGTATAATGTCACAAACATTGTATTACCGGTATCGTATGGTCACACAGAGTCTTTCATGTAAAGGTCATGACCTGTATTTTAACCAATGAAAATGCTCCAAGTTTATTCAACAATTTGCCTGTTTAATCCTGTACTTCAGAAGTAAGGAAACCTAAAGTGGTTATGAGAGAAAAGTATTAATGTATTAATAAAAGATTATCACGTTTTTGATAATTATCAAATAATATATAAAGCATCTGTAATTATAGATTATCATGTTTTTGATTATAATCAAATAATACACAAAGCATCTTTGTGAGGCCAAAATGTCAAAAAGCATTGAGAATAGATTATTATTTTCATAGCTTTATGTTGAAGTGCTATGGTATGATTCCCAATGTAAAATATTATGATATTGTTATACATGTTGTTAGTGCACATATTTGCAATTTATTTTATAATAAAATGTATTCATTGACATTTTTCCTTTGACCTTTTTCTTTTTCTTCTCTTTGCTACCTGTCGTCTAGCTATTGGTGTATTGAGTTTGCTGTAGTACATTTTGACCTTTCTGACCTTTGAGTTTTTCAGCTTACCAATGTAGCCGATTATTAAAACAAAGATACAAGCTTAAAGCATTGAGCTTCAGTTACAAAACTTCCACGTTATGCTGTATTTCCGTGGTCAGTACTGCTGTTGTGTATGTTTATGACCGTCACTACTTGGCGTACCTGAAGTTGTATCGTATGGATGTGTAAGGCCACCGCTATCACTGGATGTGACTGAACTTGTGCTCTATTATAAGTCTGGCGCCGGGCACCACTGCTGGACAAAGCCATAGTACATTCGTAACAATCGCAACTGGACTTCACTGTAGATGCAATTCAAGTTCGAATTCTATGAATAAGGGAAATTTTCTTGATACAAGAGCTATTTTAGAAATCAATATATGGTGTGTTGTGGGGGAGGTGAACACTTCAAGTAAAGCCTACCACACGAATGTGTGTTGTGAGGGAGGGGGACACTTCAAGTAAAGCCTACCACCCGAATGTGTGTTGTGAGGGAGGGGGACACTTCAAGTAAAGCCTACCACCCGAATGTGTGTTGTGGGGGAGGGGGACACTTCAAGTAAAGCCTACCACCCGAATGTGTGTTGTGGGGGAGGGGGACACTTCAAGTAAAGCCTACCACCCGAATGTGTGTTGTGGGGGAGGGGGACACTTCAAGTAAAGCCTACCACCCGAATGTGTGTTGTGGGGGAGGGGGACACTTCAAGTAAAGCCTACCACCCGAATGTGTGTTGTGGGGGAGGGGGACACTTCAAGTAAAGCCTACCACCCGAATGTGTGTTGTGGGGGAGGGGGACACTTCAAGTAAAGCCTACCACCCGAATGTGTGTTGTGGGGGAGGGGGACACTTCAAGTAAAGCCTACCACCCGAATGTGTGTCGTGGGGGAGGGGAACACTTCAAGTAAACCCTACCACCCGAATGTGTGTTGGGGTTATTTTCTGGTTCGGTCATCATACCAGGGTAACTTCCCACATACTGGTATCTAGAACAACGCTAAGTCAAAGAATGACTAAGAGCATCATTTCAGGCTTTTATTGTGAATTCATGGCATCATACTCTTGTTACGTTTGACATCATAACAAGCTGAATATGTTGTGATTCACAGATGTGGGGGATCAACAAATGGTTTCCCTTTGGGTCTATACAGTTTCAAAATTGTGCATAACTCAGAAAGAAAACTTGTGTGAAAGAAATCATATTCCAAAATATTAGTACAAATTAAAAGACTGGCAGGTATATTGGAGATTATGCGTCTGAGCCCCACCTTCACCTGCATTGATCCACCTCTACCTGTAAATGTTGTGTATATTTACCTCAGGTATTTATTTCCAATGTCTGGTTTCAGTGCTTCAAAGCTTAATGTAGTTATTTTGTGGCAGTTAGGAAACCAAGAACCAGGTAGGTATTTTTATTTTTTTGTAAATGTGGTGATGTTGCTGATGTGCAATTTTGTTATGTAAAAGGTCAAACTTCTTTTCTAGCAATTGATTGTAGTTTTCAATTTTCTTTTTTCTTTCAAAATATTGTTGTTTTTAAATGTTTTACAAAGTGCATGCCTTTTCAATAAACTTGGTATCATTCCTGATTTATCTTGAAATAATTTATATGACTGTTTTGAAAATTTTATTTTTAGATGTACACCAAGGTTCCGCATTTGATATGCTTCTTTTTAATATCTTCGCAACCCCTCATCTTACACTAATGAAACATTCCATAGTGATGTACATATCTTCAGTGTAAGACAAAAAAGTTTGAGATCCCTAGGTCAAGGTCAACGATCTTATTAAAGATTAATTCTAAGAAATATTGTGCAACGTTTTTACTATATCTCTCTGTCCTCTGCACATTTCTCTAACCTAGTACGGTAATCTATGTTAGATCTGCCATTAAAAAGGTTAAATTATTTTAAGGTCATATCTTAAAGGCCAGGGTCACAAAAATTCACTTTGAGATGGGATTTTTTTTAAAAAGATAACTTCTTTAAAATTCTAAAAAGTTCATGAAACTAACAGAAACAAAGCTCTTAGACAGCATCTTAAACACTTAAATTTAAAGTTAAAAAACAAGTCATTTAAGTTCAAAGTTCAAGGTAAATTTACTGGTAGTCAGAATATTTCAATTTATTTTCTCAACAATTTCCTTGCAATTCCTGTGGCATGTCCTTAACGAGTAAGAAGGGTTAATTTTGACATTGGAAAATATACAGAATGCATTGTTTATGTTGTTAATAACTTATAGTTGTATTGATATTAATTGTTTGGGTGTTTCAGAAGTCCGTTCAAGCCTTCCACGGAGCCAGAGTGAGGGGTTTTTGGCCCGTTTTAAACGAACATGCTTAAATTCATCAACATCTACAACGACTCAAGATCTCACTAAGTTGGACACAAGTCCAGATGTTCACATACAGGGTATGGGGTCCATCAAGGACCTGGGATACATCTGACCCCAGGATCTGACCCCAGGGCAGCCTTTGGGACACCTAACCCATTGGCAGTTGGGGATATATCCGACCCTTGGAAGTGTAGAATATATGTGACCCTGGGGAAGTCTAGGATGCATTCAACTCTGGGGTATCTGAAGACATATCTGACCCAGGGGAGCCTTGAAATGTCTGACCCAGGGGTAGCTTTTGATATAATCTGACCTAGATGCAGCCTATAGTCAAGGAGGGCCTAGTATTTCAAAAGCATAATTAGCTGGTTGTACAATTTTAGTTAATAAGTCATTACCTTGTATTTAAAATATAAAGGATTTTTTTCCCCAAGATTTTCTTAATGTCAACAAACATTTTTGTTATCCTCATCTTCAGGAGATAGTTTTGATTCCCACAGCATTACTTTTTAATGGATGAATTTGAATTTTTTAAAGAAGAAAAAACAGCAACAATAAATTGTGTTTACGTAAACGTATCATTCTAATCTAATTTGTACAATATTTAATCCTGAGGCAAAGTAAAGGGGTTATTGGCTACAATAAATCAAAGGCTCATACCAACTTGATCTACCTGTATATGAGGAATACCAGTCTGTTTGTGTGACAACTCTATTAGAAGCACATCGTGTTACAGGACCACTTATATGTATGTTTCCAATTGTTGTCGTTTCATTGTGAACCGAACCTGTATTAAAAAGACTACTTGTGTTAAGCGATCACTTTTGGATCTCCTTCAGATGGTCTTTAATTATAGGTTTGGGTGTACGTACATATTTTTTGCAACATCGTCAGTGTAGTATTTATTAGTCTGTATAGCACTTATGAAAATCAATGGCAATGATTTCCAACTGACAATTTAGGTATGTATTACCCCGTAGAAGAGTGGAGGGCAAGTGTCCTCGACTCAACCGTACATGTGATTTTTTTGAGAGATATCAACATCCTATTGATGATATTGTGGTATTGTGCTGCAGTGATTGTAGTGATAACATATTTTTGAGCTACATAAGTGACATCACACCTGCATCTTTACTTGTAAGTGCCATATCATGTGACGTGAATCGGAATTCAGAGATTTTTTCGTTTAAAATAAAAGGATCTATACACACGACTACAGGCTTATAAGTCTATGGGTCTGTCAGTCATTAGTGAAAAGTAGTTGATGTGTTGCCTCTTAGTGTATGTTGTATATAGCATAAATACATCTGAGCATTGCCACCTCAATATTTCCATCTGAATCGTTGACGAGGATCAATGAAGATGGAATACGTACATTCACGTTTCCTGTAGACAATGTGACTATTATTGTGATGAAATTTAGAACAATTATCGTCATGTTTATGATAGATTGTTTACAGACAAGACTTAAATAGCAAAATGTGATTTTAATCGAACTAGAATTGATCCCTCCAAATAATTGTGTTCCTCCATGTTATTGCGATGCTTTGGTACACTGGTATCAAACATCACTGAGAAAAATCTAGAACTGCCCATAAATAAGTAAGTCACAAGGCTGTATTCCGTCTTTACGTATTGCAGAGTTATCTTCTCTTGTGAACAGGTATTGATTGTTACTTCATTGGTTTGTGAGAATAACGTCATCTATTTTTGAGAAAACGACGTAATTTTTTCACACAAACCATTGATGTAACAATCAATACCTGCTCACAAGAGAAGATAACTCTGCAATACGTAAAGACGAAATACACAGTAATTAATAAGAGATATTTAAATACAAATAAACATTCCAATATATCATTTGATGTTGTTTTTTCCTTCCATGTGACTTTTATTTTCTATAGTGAGATACGGATGAGTGTGACCATATAATTAAGGATGTATGCTACCTTACTGTGTGATATAACATTGATCGCTTTACAAGAAGAGTCCAACCGAAGACAGTTTTAAATTGTTATTTGGATGTAAATTTAAAGAATTTGTGACTCATTATGGTAATATAAACGCATCAATAACTACTGGTATTTCTATAATGTTAGCTTAATATGTTCATGGGATATAACTTTGAACAAATCCTTCTAAATATCTAATCCTTTTCTAAACTTCAGGCACTGATTATAATTTAATGAAATCAAGGATAAGCAGTTTTTGTTTTGGTTTGCGATCAATCCATCTTTTGAAAATAAGGAAATTTAAAGAGATTTTTTTGTATGGAAATATATGTTTTTCCCTTACAAGATTCCTTGAATATACATTTTTAGATCCCCTTAATGTAAAGAATGTCCCTGTTGTGATGAGGAGTGTTGTTTTATTTATGTAAGTGATATCCTTGAGTAATAATTTATAATTTTCAAGGGAGATAACTCCAACACCCGTACTGAGATTCTCTCAATATTGCTAATCCTCTTATTCGAAGAGGGTCCATATTAATGCTGACTACTCTTTTCACACAAAAAGGTTACTAAATATTTATATTTTCTACACATATCCCAGTTACTAGCATATTTATGAAGCACAGCATTTTGTTTTTTCCAAGCGTTGTATTTTAGAAACAAAACATGAATGTGGTACATATGATTATGCTATTGCAGTCATTGCAATTTCTGTCAAATTTTATAAAAAAAACATCAAAGCTTGAATATACGTGGCTGTTCCACCATTTTTAGCTCACCTGAGACAAAGTCTCAAGTGACCTATTGCGATCGCCTTTTGTACGGCGTCGTGCGTCGTCCGTCTGTAAACAATTTATATTTTCGACATCTTCTCCAAAACCCCTGCTCATATTTCAATGAAATTTTGCAGAAACCTTCCATGGCCAAAGGTCAACTAAAATTGTGAATTATATGGTCCCCAGCCTCCAGGGGCCTAAGGGACGGGGCCAAAAAGGGTCAAATTGACTGAAATTTCAAAATCTTCTCAAGACCCAGATATTATAGAATCAAATACTCTTCATAGATGGAAGGTTTTTTTAAGCCAGCCCTACCCCCAAGGGCTGTAGGGCGGGGCCCAAAGGAGTCAGTGTGCTAAAATTTCTTCATTTTCCTTGTTTAGAATCAGGGGTGCTAGTTTCAAATCCTTTCAGTCTTAAATCTGTATGCTAGATATTGAATAAGGTGGTTTTATTGTTTTTTGTCACTTTGAATAATATTTCTGTACATATTTTAAAAACAAAAATCAACTCTCTGTATAAATATATCAGAACTCAGGTGACCATTGAGGCCCATGGGCCTCTTATTCTTTATAAAAAAAAATATTTTTTATTCATCTAGTAAATATAATTAGGTTATTTTTTTTTGAAGAATTTTCCCTATAGAACAGGAAAAAATGTTTGATACCAAATGAAGGAATACTTATTGGAGGTCTCCATTACTTGTGTTATTTACATTAATAACAATGATCTTTTAGTGTCATTTGTCTTATGCTGTTGACAGTCTGAGGTGATGATAAAGATGTGGTATGTCCATCACTTAAGTAAAACAACTGAAAATTGCATGAAACTGAATTTGTAGACATGTATACAGCTATACATGTCTTTAATATCAAACCTATCATATCTGATGTTCGACTGTAATGCGTTTTCTTATAAAAAATAGCAAAAAAAGCCTGTCAATGTCACATTCTTCACTTATGGCCTTGGTTAAAAAATAAGTCGCAATTAAACCATTACTGTAAGTAAAACCCATTATTGTAAAATTCTGCTGTTTTCTGTATTTTAGTTATTATGAATACTTGGCATGGATTTCACAAGTCATTTCTTATTGTACTGGTACAACACTTGTCAAGTGGTTTCAAGCAAATTCTAGATGTTCTATGTTCAATCAAATTGGAGAATATTTCCCCGATTACATTATGCTGGTTTTTTTCGAATAACATCAGAGATTAAGGCATATTTTTTTTTAACTAAGTATAGATCAATTCTGCTTCTGATGTAGAATATTCCTGGTGTTATCACCCAATACTATATATGTTACAGGCACTCATGTAGAATAAAATAAAGTCCTATTAGAGGTGCTTCATACTGAATATGAAGGAAGTACATCAGTTCATACACTGCATGTTGTGCCATAATCATTCGTATTTCCTGATACGAGTTTCTTCTTGTAATTTTACCTTTGTTAGGAGGCTAGTATGAATTTATTGAATGAACTGTATTTTGAGAATTTTGCAATAAAAGATAGTGTTATTTGTTTTCATTTTATTCACTATACAGTGTAGAGTAATGTAATAATAATATAATTATTCACCTGTATCATTTGGTTTTGGTTTTTCAATTCCAAAAAGGTTGTATAATGGAAGTGCAGTTCTGTTCTGTAGAATAATTCATACTTAAATAAGTGAATTTCTGAACAGATTTTAAGGAACTTGTATACATTTCAGTGAAATATATCTTGTTTCAATAATATGAAAAACAAGAGAATTATTCTGTGTCATTTGGTATTAAGTGTTTGATTAAATACCTAGGTTCAATCATCAATTGAAATGTTCTCATCCGAGAGATTTTACCGAGACTTTCTCTCCCACACTCTTTGGTTACTACCATATGGACATTTCTCAATTAATCAGTTCCCTATATATTGGTAAATATTGCTGCAAAACCGAATGAGAGGCAAGTTCCAAGTTTTAACAAATCTGTGACTGGTATAATGATACATAGGATGGTCGCTATACTGTCCATTATAGGGGCCATTCCAGTAACACATCAACCCCACCTCAGGACTCGAGGTTTTGTTTAGATGTACCACGTATAGAATTAAATAAATAATTGGCAAAGATGTAATAAACAGGAAAAACGTGTCGGTGATTTATCTTTGGAGTCTAGGGATCAGATAGACGTTTTACTGGATCAGACAGATAGATGTTTTACTGGATCGGATCAGAAAGATGTTTTACTAGATCAGATAGATAGATGATTTGCTGGATCAGATAGATGTTTTACTGGATGGGATAGATGTTTTACTTGATCAGATAGATGTTTTACTGGATCAGATAGATGTTTTACTGGAACAGTCCTTAACATGATGAACAAACAAAAAGACACCAATATCAACTTCTTTATCATCCTTTTAATGTTGTCGAGATCTTCCATCAATAATGAAACAATGACTAAGTATAACCTAGCACTTCAGGTGTTTTTTGAAATGCAGAACATTGAGAGATCACAAGACACTCTGTAGAAAACCTTTCAGCCCTTTAAAATCCTAGACAGGAAAAGAGAACTCTTCTCAATCATGCCGAGTCCTTCCCATTCAATGAAGAAATGATTTGGAAAGAACCAATTTGAACCTAGTTTTCAGGTGAACAATTAAAATGAATGCCAACCCGAGATGAAAATTGAATTTAATTGATTTGGGTTTGAAATAAATTTTTCATTTTGAAAATAATTTGTTTACCTAAGCAGTCCTGTTTGTGATATAATGAATTACCTCTTCAAACTTTAAAATGGTAATTTTCTAATTAAAACACAAGGAAGAAAGAAGTTCTATTCATCCCAGTAGGCCACAAGGCTAGGACACATGATCAGGCTTAACCAGTATCATTGGGTAAATAAAGGAATTTAATCACCAACATTTTGTACGAGACTTCAAAAAACTGCTGTGTTTTAATGGTTAAAAAAACAGAACTCATTATTAAAATTTGAATTTGACATCATCTGAATAATGAGATTTTTTCTCTTGTTTTTGGTATCTTCTAGCTGATAATTTTGAACCCTACAAAATGCAAGTACAGGTTTTGTGCAATGATTCAAGGTTTACATGAATGATGATTTCTTAATTTTTAAATCTTACGATAGAATGTGAATATTCAAAAACTCAAAAGGATCACCATTTATTGACAGCATAAAACTTTGAAAAGTTTGAAGTTTTAAAGTTTTTAAACTAAATTAATCCTCATTTAACATAATCTGAAGATCTTTAAAAATGTTCCATGGTTTGGTTGATGGATGGTCCTTTAGTGAAAATTGTCTTTGAAAATAAAAATCAATCACAATGACAACAGCAATTAGATATGTGTATTTTTTATGTATACATTTAATTACCAGTTTGTTCCAGTAGAGACAACTTTCTACAGAACTTGGTAAATCATCAAAACTCATTAACGACTGAAATAAGCGGAGGTCATGATCAGTGAGATGATGGAGATACCGGTCAAGCTTTACCATGCACCATAACACTACATTGGTCCAAGTATCTTTAACTACATAGTTATATTCACACGACATTTTCTATGTATATAATTTTTCATATTAACAAATTCAATGGTTTAAAATTACATTAATTTTTACAAACAATATAATGTTCACCACATATATAGTGCCTTATTTACAAGTATAATGTATAAATGGGGAAGAGAAAACAAATAGGGTTCCCTAATAGTTGTTGCTGGGATGGGCCCCATAATATGGCAGAAAGATTTTCCATTTACTCCTGCAGAACTAAATGTCCTTAATAACAGTTGATTGTTGAATTCTGATGTCTGGTTTTAATATAAAACCACAAAATGATGTTAAGAAATACCTACTGTCTGTCAGAATGGGAAACCTCAGATAATTCATTTTTTCCAGATTAAAAAGAATTTGATAAATAATGAGGTACTTTATAAAACAATTAGTGAAAAAAATAATGGGCATTTTCAGAGATTAACAAAACAGTTTGAAGTATGGATGATTTTGGAATATCTTGGGAGTCGTCCCATTCCGACAGTTTTATATAAGGAAGAATCAAATCTTATCAATGACAAACAAATTGGAACAAAAAAATGTGCTTACAATTTACAAGATACCAATCCTAGGGAAATGGGCTTGGCTTAATGCTCTCTTGATGGGTTTTATAACATGATGGTTGGACAAAAAACAAGTATATCAAAAACCAAATGTCGGCTGTCGTCCCAATATTAATGAAATCTGAATACGATAAATGGCACATGACAAAGATAATATCACCTTTTGTGCTGATGAAGTTAACTCATTCACCCCTGTTTTCATAATGAACTATTCCAACCTTTGAATTGGAAGAGTTCAAATGTGTCTTCAGGGGTAAATGAGTTAAACATGAACTTTTTATAATCTATGACGATTTGGGTGTTTATGTTGTGAATATATAAAAAGAACATAAAAATTACATTACTCTCAAACCTGAAAATGTAGTTTCTCTGTAGCACTTGTTTTTCACATTTTTGCAATCAGAGATGACCAAAAACACAAACCAATATATTTGATTTGATCTTTGAGATAAGTGCTGTAGCAATATCAAAGAGCATAGCTGTCGATAGTTTTTAGGGGAGATTTAGACATCTTATCAAAATACCTCTTGAGCCAATACTAAATATAAATTTGGGGCTGTAATCTTCATCCACTTGTTAACATGTATATACAATTTTCCCCAAGACAGACTTTGATATCTGGTATGGACTAAAACTAGACTTTCAATAAATTCACAAATCCTGGGTTACCTTTTATAACATATCTGTATAAGATCTTAGAAACACATAAGATAATGTTAAATTCATACATATTGCCCGTTAAATTATTGTTTTGATAGCAACCATGTAATGTCATTGTTGTCATGTTTCTTAGAAATGTTTGCTTTATGAAGTGGACGGAACAGTTTGACCCTATTGAGACGGGCAATTACCTTGACTACTACAAGATGTTTGGATTCATCTGGAAAGTCTGAATTAACAGATGCAAGGTCATTTTACACCTCTCATTTTATGTTCATTTTGACTCATCAACTTTCCTCATAAATTACCATGTTATGAAATAGTTTTAGAACTCTTATTGTGAGAGATTTTAACCATTCTTTAAGAACAATTTTTGTTCTTCAAAAATTTCACTATTTCTTGATGAAAACCATACTGAATTAGTGTTTGTTAAAAATGAATATTGTCGTAATTTTAAGGACTGACATTTTAGGACATTTCTTCAAAGTTATGGTGTCTTTAGGTACATACTTTGGTCAAGGTATGTCTTCAATTCTGTCGGAGTTTTCAGCAAAATGTGTTTATAGGATATAGGTACACTGTTCCAATCACTCAAAAATTGGCCCTACTTTTAAAGGAAAAATTAAAATAGAAAATATTGTACATATAAAAAGTACAAAAAAATCCTTGACAAGAAAACTACACAATGAACTTAAGCTATATGGCAGTATTTACAGCAAAATGTTAGATTTAGTCATTGTATAAGCGACCCACCAAATCGTTCAGCTACAATTACAATAATTTTAACAAGAATATATTATATTGTCCACCTAACTTTACAAAAAAAGAAATTTAAAACGATGCTAAAGAAAGCAAGAAGTAAACAAAGCATGCAATGTAAGACCAGTTATTTAATGCATATATAGGGCACAAGAAAAGCAACAGATTTACAGCAGGTACGAAGAAATTAATTTTTCAGTCAATGAAAATTAGCTGTCCGGAGTTGATATTCCTTCTTCATGATGCCTATATAGAGATGAAATTCCCTACCCCCACCCCTCCTGCCAATAGAGGCCTGTATGCCGTCGTGATTTGTGATCTGACTGTCAATACAAGTCCTTCTCACATCCCTTAGTGTGTAGCACTGTGGTGTTTCTATGGCAACAACTATATCACTCTCCTTTCGTTTCTCCTTCATCGGGTTCTACAGCTTCTACATCATCGTCATCTTCGTCATCTTCCCCTAGCACCTCCACATCGTCATCATCGTCTTCTGTACAAACAAATGTTGTAGGCAAGTCAGAATTTCCTTCAAAACTTAGTGATTTGGGTGGAAAAATGAACTAAAATATTGTGTATGTCTCTCTATTTAACATGATATTCACATGAACGGACATTTTTTCAATCAACAAACTTTTCCTGGGATAAATGATCTAAAACAGATGCACAACGGTACTTGTGTATTCAATTCTTTTTGAAAAGAAATGTTGATATTGAGTTAAATGTTTGATTACAACTTTATGTGCTTTCTCCAAACTAACAACACTATGTAGGTGGGGGATGGGGTAATGGTAACAACACTATATAGGTGGGGGATTGGGTGATGGTAACAACACTATGTAGGTGGGGTCGGGGTGATATAACAACACTATGTAGGTGGGGGTTGGGATGATGGTAACAACACTATGTAGGTGGGGTCGGGGTGATATAACAACACTATATAGGTGGGGGATGGAAGATGGTAACAACACTATGTAGGTGGGGTCGGGGTGATATAACAACACTATATAGGTGGGGGGTGGGGTGATAGTAACAAGACTATGTAGGGGGGGGTTTGGGGGATGGTAACAACACTATGTAGGGGGGGGTCTGGGTGATGGTAACAACACTATGTAGGTGGGGGGGGGGGTGATGGTAACAACACTATGTAGGGGGGGGATGGGGGATGGTAACAACACTATATAGGTGGGGGTTGGGGTGATGGTAACAACACTATACAGGTGGGGGTTAGGGTGATGTAACAACACTATGTAGGTGGGGGATGGTTGATGGTAACAACACTATATAGGTGGGGGGTGGGGTGATAGTAACAAGACTATGTAGGGGGGGGTTTGGGGGATGGTAACAACACTATGTAGGGGGGGTCGGGGTGATATAACAACACTATATAGGTGGGGGATGGGGGATGGTAACAACACTATATAGGTGGGGGATGGGGTGATAGTAACAAGACTATGTAGGTGGGGGTTTGGGTGATGGTAACAACACTATGTAGATAGGGGTTGGGGTGATGGTAACAACACTATATAGGCGGGGGTCGGGGTGATGGTAACAACACTATGTAGGTGGGGTCGGGGTGATATAACAACACTATATAGGTGGGGGATGGGGGGATGGTAACAACACTA